>NC_068430.1:19367327-19534827 GCF_023373465.1 Oncorhynchus keta | reverse complement strand
CTGGACAGAGCTCAATTTGTTGGGCATGGAGTGAGACAGGACCACTGTGGGATTGAATCAGTAGGTCTGTGTTGCAGGTGGTCTGTCTCTGGGGCTGTGGGTGGAGAGATATTGGACAGGTCCATGTTCAGGAGTCCATCTCATTACATTACAGTGCCCTCCCAACTGAAAGGACTGAGTGAGGGGTGACCTCATTGGCAGGTGAGTAACTGACATGAGGATCATATCACAGACTTCTATACTAGAACAGAGACCTACTGTAGGTCCACGACTTGTTGGTCGTGGGCCTACAGTATGAATGAGGATCACTGCCGAAGGAGTAAAGAAACAATATTTCTCTATGTGCAAAGCTGACCGTCTGTGTTACTTCACAAGATTTAATGACATTGAAACATCTTAACTGGGCTAACTTAAAGACTGAGACACTCAGTAAATCTTTACATTAACAACCCCTCTCCCCGTTAGTCACTCAGCCAGCAGACAGACAGTGACCTCTGTGTGGCCAAGCGAGAACTAGAGGGGGAATTCCCAGCCTCCCTGTTATTTTTGCAGAGTCACTGAGCAGTTTTAAAGTGAGGTAGATGTCCCATCTCTTAAGATCGGTCATGCCTGACATCCAGACACATTGGACTACACTATGAATGATAGCTAAAGTAAATTTATGCAGGCTGAACCCTCCACCGCTCACCGATAAGTAACTAAACATACACTTACACACAGTTTCTGCTTGGTCTTTAAACACAATTCTAGTTGTTAGATTGTCTTGCAGAATGATTCAGGAACAACATCTGATACCAGATGGAACATTTGAAGGCAGAGAAGTTAATCCTAAATCTTGTCATTTTCAGGGCAATCATAAAGTACATGGAGAGAAAAGTCATTGTTTTACTCTCTGTATTTTTCCCTGTGATAGGAAATCATCACAGCTGTATTGAGTAAAGTACACTAAATGACCAAAGGTATGTGGACATTCATGGACAGTAATATGGAGATGGTTCCCCCCTTTGCAGCTATAACAGCTTCCACTCTTCTGGGAAGGCTTTCCACTAGATGTTGGAATATTGCCACGGGGACTTGATTCAATTCAGTCACAAGAGCATTAGTGAGGTCGGGCACTGATGTTGGCCGATTAGGCCTGGCTCGCAGTCGGATTTCCAATTAATCCAAAACGTGTTCGATGGGGTTGCGGTCAGGGCACTGTGCAGGCCAGTTATGTTCTTCCGCACCGATCTCAACAAACCATTTCAGTATGGGACCTCGCTTTCTGCACAGGGGCATTGGCATTCAGAAACAGGAAAGAGCCTTCCCCAAAACTGTTGCCACAAAGTTGGAAGCACATAATCGGATTTCCCTTCACTGGAACTAAGGGGCCTAGTCCAAACCATGAAAAACAGCCCCAGACCATTATTCCTCCTCCACCAAACTTTACAGTTGGCACTATGCATTCTCCTGGCATCCACCAAACCCAGATTTTTCCGGCTGCCTGTCAGACGATGAAGCGTGATTCATCACTTCAGAGAACGAGTTTCCACTGCTCCAGAGTCCAATGTCGGCTAGCTTTAAACCACTCCAACCAACACTTGGCAATGCGCATGGTGAACTTAGGCTTGTGTGCGGCTGCTCAGCCATGGAAATCCATTTCATAAACCTCCCGACGAACAGTTATTGTGCTGATGCACTGACGTTTTGCAGGTTTTGCTACTTACAAAGCATGGAGAGATCTGTAATTTTTATCATAGGTACACTTCAACTGTGAGAGACGGAATCTAAAACAAAAATCCATAAAATCACATTGTATGATTTTTAAGTAATTAATTTGAATTTTATTACATGACATAAGTATTTGATACATCAGAAAAGCAGAACTTAATATTTGGTACAGAAACCTTTGTTTGCAATTAAAGAGATCATACGTTTCCTGTAGTTCTTGACCAGGTTTGCACACATTGCAGCAGGGATTTTGGCCCACTCCTCCATACAGACCTTCTCCAGATCATTCAGGTTTCGGGGCTGTCGCTGGGCAATACGGACTTTCAGCTCCCTCCAAAGATGTTCTATTGGGTTCATGGCTGGAGACTGGCTTGGCCACTCCAGGACCTTGAGATGCTTCTTACGGAGACACTCCTTGATTGCCCTGGCTGTGTGTTTCGGGTCGTTGTCATGCTGGAAGACCCAGCCATGACCCATCTTCAATGCTCTTACTGAGGGAAGGAGGTTGTTGGCCAAGATCTCGCGATACATGGCCCCATCCATCCTTCCCTCAATACGGTGCAGTCGTCCTGTCCCCTTTGCAGAAAAGCATCCCCAAAGAATGATGTTTCCACCTCCATGCTTCACGGTTGGGATGGTGTTTTTGGGGTTGTACTCATCCTTCTTCTTCCTCCAAACACGGCGAGTGGAGTTTAGACCAAAAAAGCTCTATTTTTGTTTCATCAGACCACATGACCTCCTCCCATTCCTCCTCTGGATCATCCAGATGGTCATTGGCAAACTTCAGACGGGCCTGGACATGCGCTGGCTCGAGCAGGGGGACCTTGCGTGCGCTGCAGGATTTTAATCCATGACGGCATAGTGTGTTACTAATGGTTTTCTTTGAGACTGTGGTCCCAGCTCTCTTCAGGTCATTGACCAGGTCCTGCCGTGTAGTTCTGGGCTGATCCCTCACCTTCCTCATGATCATTGATGCCCCACGAGGTGAGATCTTGCATGGAGCCCAAGACCGAGGGTGATTTACCGTCATCTTGAACTTCTTCCATTTTCTAATAATTGCTCCAACAGTTGTTGCCTTCTCACCAAGCTGCTTGCCTATTGTCCTGTAGCCCAATTTTTTCCCTGATGTCCTTACACAGCTCTCTGGTGTTGGCCATTGTGGAGAGGTTGGAGTCTGTTTGATTGAGTGTGTGGACAGGTGTCTTTTATACAGGTAACAAGTTCAAACAGGTGCATTTAATACAGGTAATGAGTGGAGAACAGGAGGGCTTCTAAAGAAAAACAAACAGGTCTGTGAGAGACGGAATTCTTACTGGTAGGTGATCAAATACTTATGTCATGTAATAAAATTCAAATTAATTACTTAAAAATCATACAATGTGATTTTATGGATTTTTGTTTTAGATTCCGTCTCTCACAGTTGAAGTGTACCTATGATAAAAATTACAGACCTCTACATGCTTTGGAAGTAAGAAAACCTGCAAAATCGGCAGTGTATCAAATACTTGTTCTCCCCATTGTATATAATGTATATCCAGTGACCCGGAGCTTTCTGGGCCCAGTTTTCTAAAAATGAACTATCAGGCTATCGGATAGGATTAAATGCATAGAAATATAATGCATAGAATGGGAGTCCCCACCCAAATCAATGATTTGTATGTTCTATTCTTTATATTTCTATGCATTTAATCATATTCGATAGCTGAAATCCAGATAGATAATTTTTGAAAAACCGGGCCCTGAAGATTTCCTATGGCAATCTGTTTTGGTAACACCACTGATTACTCCCATAGTGAATTGGATGAAACTACTGCACAGTAACAGCACACAAAACTTCTACCATAACACTTCCTGTCACTGGCTAAACTTCATATGGTTATTTTGTGAACCTTTTCAGTCGTCCACTATTCTCCAAGCCGGAGAGTAACGCATAATATTTACTTGTTATAATAAGAATGATACTTCACATGAACATGATCCTTTCCCAGTAATAATCATAATATCAAATCTAATTTTATTTGTCACATGCACCGAATACAACGTAGACCTTACAGTGAAATGTCCAGGTGGCCATTTGATTAATTGTTCAGCAGTTTTATGGCTTGGGGGTAGAAGCTGTTAAGGAGCCTTTTGGACCTAGACTTGGTGCACTGATACCAGAAGCCATGAGGTAGCAGAGAGAACAGTCTATGAGTTGGGTGACTGGAGTCTTCCGCTGACACCGCCTAGTATATAGGTCCTGGATGGCAGGAAGCTTGGAACCAGTGATGTACCCGGCTGTACGCAATACCCTCTGTAGTGCCTTTCGTTCGGATGCCGAGCAGTTGCCATACCAGGTGTTGATGCAACTGGTTAGGAAGATCTCGATGGTGCAGCTGTAGAACCTTTTGAGTATCTGGGGACCCATGCCAAATCTTTTCAGTCTCCTGAGGGGGAAAAGGTGTTGTCGTGCCCTCTTCACGACTTTCTTGGTGTGTTTGGACCATGATAGTTCGTTGGTGATGTGGACACCAAGGAACTTGAAACTCTCGACCCGCTTCACTCTCAACCATGGTGGAGTGGTCTGACCTCCTTATTCTGTAGTCCATGATCATCTCCTTTGTCTTACTCATGTTTAGGGAGAGGTTGTTTCCTGGCACCACACTGCCAGGTCTCTGACCTCCTTCCTATAGGCGGTCTCATCGTTGTCAGTGATCAGGCCTACCACCATTCTGTTGTAAGCAAACTTAAATGATGGTGTTGGACTAGTGCTTGGCCACGCAGTCGTGGTTGACAGGGAGTACAGGAGGGGACTAAGCACATAACCCTGAGGGGCCCCGTGTTGAGGATCAGCATGGCAGATGTGTCATTGCCTACCCTTACCAGCTGGGGGCGGCCCATCAGGAAGACCAGGATCCAGTTGCAGAGGGAGGTGTTTAGTTCCAGGGTCCTTAGCTTAGTGATGAGCTTTGTGGGCACTATGGTGTTGTGATAATATGGTGGAAGAGTGGGGCCCAGGGACATACAGTAACAGACTGGTCTATCTAATCCAGTCCCCCCCTGTCCCTGACAGTCTCTCTCGGCCCTGCACTGACATCTGTTCCAAACAATGCTAACCTCGTTAGGCCGATAAGTGAATTTAATAAGCAACTCCCAGAGTATCAAAGTACAATTTATCACAACTCCACTTCCTCCCTCTCCCTCTGATCCCCAGATAACAGAAAGGTTACTGCTTTTAAAGGAGATCGACTAAATTAAATTGCCACAGATGTCATAACTGAATACCTTGAATACCTTTTCACTAACAGTGTAGGCTAAAGCGCTCAGTTTGTCAAATTGTGACGACTCAACTTTTAATGCATGTTATTGTGTGTATACAACCATTAATGTATGCAACTACTATGTGTTTTTTTTAATAATCCATGATAAAAGCTCCTTATGAATGTTAAGAGGAAACAGGTGAATGCCTGTCATTTTCCTGTTAATTTCCCACATACCAGTATGAATCTTTATGCTTCAACAACATTAACAGCAGAAAGAATTTGTCATGTTAGAAGCATTTTTTGCTGTGTGTCTTTCAGTGTTTCGCATAATGAATGACCATTAGCTGGTTGTGTTCTATCTGTAGTAAAAATGGGATGAATCAAGCAGAGACGGTGTTTGAGACAATACAAGATACTGATTGAAACCATTTCATTTCCAAGCCTCTGTATCTCTGTGAGCAATTCACTTCAGGTTGGGGATGGGAGAATTGCCATGAAGTGCAGGTTTCCCCTTTGAGATCCGGTACGCTTCCATGAGCCCATTGTTATTAGTACAACTGTAATTCCCTAAGTATTATTTCCTCCACAGACCCTTAGAGAGAATTATGTTTGATTGAAAATAATACATCCCACAAATGTAGCCTCTGCTTTCCCCTGCTCTCTCCAAATGGATAGGGGAAAATAGATGTCTGGTTTTAAAACGCCTATAATTTTCTTCCAATTCCGACTTCATTTTGCTCTGATGTGCTCAGCAAATGCTGTCATTACAGAACGCAATGGTATGGCACAGTGAAAAGGAACTGTGTCCACTAAATGGAAAGATGAGGGAAGGGTCTCGTACACCTTTTCCATTTACAAAGATAAGAGAGAAAGAGGGATAGGGGGAGAGAAGGAGAGATGGGGGCGTAAGAAGGGGAAAGGGAGCGAGACAGAGAGCCCTGTTTATAATGAGGTGACAGTGATTTTGGAGGAGAATGGAGAGCGAGCAGGGGGATGGTTTGACCTATGACCCTCAGATCCCTTGGTGCATATGATAGGTCCTAGATCAGAGGCAATATTAAGGTCATCAACAGAGTAATGAGCGTGATGTATTGTTGTCTCTCCCTTCTTGCCTTTGAGCTGTTGTCTATTCCCAATAATGTTTGTTGCTGCCATGTTGTGTTGCTACCATGTTGATGTCATGTAGTGTTTCTACCATGCTGTGTTGTCATGTGTTGCTACCATGTTGTGTTGCTGCCATGTTGTGTTGCTGCCATGCTGTCATCGTCGTCTTCGGTCTCTTCTTTATGTAGTGTTGTGTGTTTGGTCCTATATTTCTATTTTTAACCCCAGACCCGTTCCCTGTCTCCGCAGGAGGCCTTTTGCCTTTAGATAGTGTCACGCCTTGGTCATAGTATTTTGTGTTTTCGTTATATATTTGGTCAGGCCAGGGTGTGACATGGGTTTTAATGTTGTGTTTCGTATTGGGGTTTTGTAGGCATTGGGATTGCGGCTGAGTAGGGGTGTAGCATAGGTTTGGCTGCCTGAGGCGGTTCTCAATCAGAGTCAGGTGATTCTCGTTGTCTCTGATTGGGAACCATAATTTAGGTAGCCGGGGTTTCACTGTGTATTTCGTGGGTGATTGTTCCTGTCTCTGTGTTAGTTATTCACCAGACAGGCTGTATAGGTTTTCACGTTCCGTTTGTTGTTTTGTAATATTTGTATAGTTATTTCATGTATTCGCTATTTGTCATTAAAGACATGAGTAACCACCACGCTGCATTTTGGTCCGTCTCCCCTTCAACAAACGAACGCCGTTACAGATAGGCTGTCATTGTAAATTAGAATTTGTTTTTAACTGACTTGCCTAGTTAAAGGTATAAAGGTTAAATAAAAAATAATTCATAAAATGAGAAAAGGGCACATGTTGATATTCTCGTGTACCCGCAGAAAAAACATTATGCACCCCACTCTCTCTACCCCCTGTGTGTGTGTGTTGGTGCGTGCGTGTCTAATTCAATGTTATAGTAATCACAGCCTTTCTCTTCCCTGTGGCAGTGGGTCATTTTCGGTGGGACTTTGTGGTTCATTCACTGGTGCTCTACACACCTCGTGTAACAGGGTCATCATGACAGAAATGCGGCATTGCAAACAGACAGAGGAGTGTGGAATACTGCCCTAGGATAGCTTCCTCCCTCTACAATGACTTTTACTAGGACAAACGCTTTTCAATAGGTTTGGGATGGAGTTCTACCATATAATATGGCTGGAATGAGACATTTGAGACAAAAAAGTTCTTGGGTACACGTGGTTTCCTGGGGTTACTGAGAGTTGAAGATCAAGGCATAAGAGAGTCTATGTGAGGGCACTGTAAACGCTTTCCCCAAGTGATCACTGACTGTCCTCTGACCCAAAGCAGAGAGGAGAGGGGCTGGGTGTAAGTATTCTCCTATATCCCAACTGACCACTATCGGCCTTTATATTCTAGACCCACCATGAGGTTAAGTTCTGCCTGCACAAACTGGTTTGAACACAACCTCATTTCTTGTCAGAGAACAGCATCGTCCCTCCAGTCACCTAAAAGCCTGGTTCCATCCAGAGCTGCAATATGTAACTTTCTGGGTGACCTGACCAAATCACATAGAAATGTGAGTTATAGATGTAATTCTCATCGAAACCAAGTCTAAGCATTGATATATGTTCTATGAGCGCTATTTCTATGCTTTACGTTCATAAGTTTAGTTTTTACGTCGGGTGTTGTACACAAGCTTCAAACAGCTGAAAATACAATATTTTTGGTTATGGAAAATATATTTCACAGCGGTTTAGGTGGTAAGTGATTCTCTACATTGCTCGATTTCTGCATATTGCACCTTTGAAACCTACAAAAGTACCACTTGAGCCCTGTGTTCAGCATGCCATGATTTTAACTTTCATTGGCTCGTTTCACTGACTGACTGTCTGTGCTGGTGGAGTCATGTTCGATGGATCACATCCTCCATTTTCCACCCTCCTTATTACCACACGTTGCCAATTACTCCCTGAGCACACAAAGACAGACAAGGCCATCGCCTGTTCCGCCCCATCATTGTCCCGGGAAGGGTGAGTGACAGGGGAGCATCTGCTCCTCTCTCCGGGAGTTCAGGGCAGAGAATGGTTACTTTGTACCTGCCATTCAAGCTGTGGCCTGTGACACAGAGGTCACGTGGGCTCGTGGTGGGGTGTCCCTGGGATAGGGTGAGGTGAGAGGATCCAGGCCAGCAGGTTACCCCAACCCAGCCTCAGAACAATGACACCTCCAGCAGCTGGATCCTTGGGACACAACAGTAGAATGTTTGGTTGGACAACTCCATGGAGTTTTAAAGATGGCTTGAGGTGCTACAGTGCTGCACATAAAATCACACAGACTCTGCCATCAACAGCCAGCTACTGTACATCACAACAAAACTTATACTATAGGTGGAAAAACCCTCTCCATCAGTCCTCTCACCCTCTCCATCAGTCCTCTCACCCTCTCCATCAGTCCTCTCACCCTCTCCATCAGTCCTCCCACCCTCTCCATCAGTCCTCCCACCCTCTCCATCAGTCCTCCATCAGTCCTCTTACCCTCTCCAACAGTCCTCTCACCCTCTCCATCAGTCCTCTCACCCTCTCCATCAGTCCTCCCACCCTCTCCATCAGTCCTCCCACCCTCTCCATCAGTCCTCTCACCCTCTCCAACAGTCCTCTCACCCTCTCCATCAGTCCTCCCACCCTCTCCATCAGTCCTCCATCAGTCCTCTCACCCTCTCCAACAGTCCTCTCACCCTCTCCATCAGTCCTCTCACCCTCTACATCAGTCCTCTGACCCCCTACATCAGTCCTCTCACCCCCTCCATCAGTCCCCTCACCCTCTCCATCAGTCCTCTCACCCCCTCCATCAGTCCTCTCACCGTCTCCATCAGTCCTCTCACCCCCTCCATCAGTCCTCTCACCCCCTCCATCAGTCCTCTCACCCCCTCCATCAGTCCCCTCACCCTCTCCATCAGTCCTCTCACCCCCTCCATCAGTCCTCTCACACTCTCCATCAGTCCTCCCTTATCTTTCACAGTCAGCTACCGCTAGCTCATTCACACTGACTCCAACTCATGTGAAAAGCCAATGGACTTGCTCTGCTGTTGAAAAATATAAATGTTTTCTGATCAATGTTAAAACTGAAGCTCTATTACAGTATATGCCAATCACAGCTCAGTGAGCTGGCGGGTGAGTGACTGGCTGTAGACAGCAGGCCCAATGGGGTCACAGAGCCTGACCCGTCAGAACGATCACTGGCCAAGATAACAGTAATGAAAGTACACAGTTCAACTACAGGATCACCTAGGAATACACAGACCACCGTTGAAAGCTGTAGGCTCGGATTTACTATCTAAGAGATCATAGGTAAATGTGAATTATAGATACTCGAGTATGAGAACCAGTGCTATGTCTGTAAAGTTCCCACTGTGTTGTGGGTAGGGCCTTGCATTTTTCCTGACCACACAACTGCCCAGGAGTCATATTTGTGAATTCCTAGTTAATGTATGTGTGATCTGGACGTGGTTTTCTGTGTTGAGTATTGAGGTTATTTCCTTCAGAAGTCCAGAGTGAAGAACCCACTATTGGGTACTTGTCGTTCCCCACCCCTGCCTCCCTAAACCCACACCCTCTCTTTCTCCCTGCAGGGGTTTGTGGTCCCAGTGGGGTGTCATCAGTCATCCTGATGGACTCTGGGCTGTCTGGGCTAATTGAGTTGCCCAGGATGACAAAGCCTCTCATTACTGCCAGGCCTCTCTCCTTTGATGCTGCTGTTGCTGCTCCTTCATGCTCCACCAGACACTGGGCCCTAATGAGGCAAACAGGTGAGCACAGAAAACCATGAACAAACCTCGCCATAACTCAACATGTCTACTCCGCTGCAGCATAGAGATGACAAAGTGAATGGATTCAAATCTTCCTTTTGGAAGAAGATTAGTCTCAGAGCCTAGTTGCCAGAACTGTGTTTGCTCTGATCAACTCTGCAGACATTCATTTTCAGGCCGCTCAAACATGACAGAGTTGGCCAAAGCTCCAACAGATCTGGCAACAAGGCAAGGACGGCAATGGGAAAGGGCCAGTAGTATTAGGTGCTCATGGTGCGCCACACAGCCACAATAGCTGACCTCCTTCTCACACTCAAGCAAAGAGTTTTCCTGTTAGACACAGCTTTCTGTGAGTGTCTCTGGGTTTCTGTGTAGATGTAGACAAGACCAGGACCGAGAGACAGACAATTATTGATAATTTAAAATGTATTTTACCTTTATTTAATGAGGCAAGTCAGTTAAGAACAAATTCTTATTTTCAATGACGGCCTAGGAACAGTGGGTTAACTGCCTGTTCAGGGGCAGAACGACAGATTTCTACCTTGTCGGCTCAGGGATTCGATCTTGAAACCTTTCGGTTACTAGGCTACCTGCCGGCCCTATGATGCTAATGTACCCTGCATGGCAGGAACAGGGACAGTCGCCTAGGAAACATGAGCTGTTATTGTCAGTCACTATGGCAAACTGGATCCCAACAGTGTTCCAGGGCTCTTGTGAAGGGGATGATGGTCCATTGAAGATCATGCTGTCCTTGGGTTTTCTGTCTCTTCCATTCTCAGAGATAAGTGCATATGAAGACAGGGAGGACAGACACAAGGACATACGGAGACTGAAGGAGGACAGACACAAGGACATACGGAGACTGAAGGAGGACAGACACAAGGACATACAGAGACTGAAGGAGGACAGACACAAGGACATACAGAGACTGAAGGAGGACAGACACAAGGACATACAGAGACTGAAGGAGGACAGACACAAGGACATACAGAGACTGAAGGAGAACAGACACAAGGACATACAGAGACCGAAGGAGGGCAGACACAAGGGCATACAGAGACTGAAGGAGGACAGACACAAGGACATACAGAGACTGAAGGAGAACAGACACAAGGACATACAGAGACTGAAGGAGGACATACACTGAAGGAGAACATACAGAGACTGAAGGAGGACAGACACAAGGACATACAGAGACTGAAGGAGGACAGACACAAGGACATACAGAGACTGAAGGAGGACAGACACAAGGACACACGGAGACTGAAGGAGGACAGACACAAGGACATACAGAGACTGAAGGAGGACAGACACAAGGACATACAGAGACTGAAGGAGGACAGACACAAGGACACACGGAGACTGAAGGAGGACAGACACAAGGACATACAGAGACTGAAGGAGGACAGACACAAGGACACACGGAGACTGAAGGAGGACAGACACAAGGACATACAGAGACTGAAGGAGGGCAGACACAAGGACATACAGAGACTGAAGGAGGACAGACACAAGGACATAAAGAGACTGAAGGAGAACAGACACAAGGACACACGGAGACTGAAGGAGGACAGACACAAGGACATACAGAGACTGAAGGAGGACAGACACAAGGACACACGGAGACTGAAGGAGGACAGACACAAGGACATACAGAGACTGAAGGAGGACAGACACAAGGACATACAGAGACTGAATGAGGACAGACACAAGGACATACAGAGACTGAATGAGGACAGACACAAGGACATACAGAGACTGAAGGAGAACAGACACAAGGACACACGGAGACTGAAGGAGGACAGACACAAGGACATACAGAGACTGAAGGAGGACAGACACAAGGACATACAGAGACTGAAGGAGAACAGACACAAGGACATACAGAGACTGAAGGAGGACAGACACAAGGACATACAGAGACTGAAGGAGGACAGACACAAGGACATACAGAGACTGAAGGAGGACAGACACAAGGACATACAGAGACTGAAGGAGGACAGACACAAGGACATACAGAGACTGAAGGAGAACAGACACAAGGACATACAGAGACTGAAGGAGGACAGACACAAGGACATACAGAGACTGAAGGAGGACAGACACAAGGACATACAGAGACTGAAGGAGGACAGACACAAGGACATACAGAGACTGAAGGAGGACAGACTCAAGGACATACAGAGACTGAAGGAGGACAGACACAAGGACATACAGAGACTGAAGGAGGACAGACACAAGGACATACAGAGACTGAAGGAGGACAGACACAAGGACATACAGAGACTAAAGGAGGACAGACACAAGGACATACAGAGACTGAAGGAGGACAGACACAAGGACATACAGAGACTGAATGAGGACAGACACAAGGACATACAGAGACTGAAGGAAGACAGACACAAGGACACAGGGAGACTGAAGGAGGACAGACACAAGGACATACAGAGGTTGAAGGAGGGCAGACACAAGGGCATACAGAGACTGAAGGAGGACAGACATTGTGAGAAGAATGAACAAGCTCTGAATATTTCATCAATGTAATCAATGTAAGCTCCAGAAATTCACTTCACATCACGTCAGCCATTTAATTGCTTCTAGTAACCTTACATAATCTTTCCAGACACCTGGGATGCTGGAGAGATAAAAAAATGTTTTTGAAGAAATTAGAAATGCCGCTACCAATGCCTAGTGGTTAGAGCGTTGGACTAGTAACCGAAAGGTTGCAAGTTCGAATCCCCGAGCTGACAAGGTACAAATCTGTCGTTCTGCCCCTGAACAGACAGTTAACCCACTGTTCCCAGGCCGTCATTGAAAGTAAGAATTTGTTCTTAACTGACTTGCCTAGTAAAATAAAGGTAAAATTAAAAATGTAAAAATAAAGATACCGGTAAAAACCTAGTACTCTTAAAATATTGTTTAATTATCAATACCGGAGTCAGCTCATTCATAATAAACTGTACTCTGTCTATAAGAAATAGGCAGAGAGGGCCATGGCCAGTGGTTGCTTCTCAACTAGCCCACCCGCTCTGCTCTACTATTAGTTAGTTATCTGGATATGCCATCTATCCAGTGGGCTCTAAAGCAGCTATTGATGTGTTACTGAATGTAAGGGCTCAGGTGAAGTAGAGCTTTTGATCTCTGAATGCTCTCACTCTGCTTTTTAGATTATCAGTTCAAATGGGCTCTGAGGACTGGGGGATAGGGATGGGTCAACTCCTGCAGGAAGGGTGCCGTGCTGTGGCACTGGAGCCACTCAGCAAACATCAGGGCACAGATGAACTCCTGATTACGTCACAAATCTTTCTCCCTCTCCCCAAAATACACACGTACTGTATATACACCAACTGTCACACAAACCAATACACACTTCGATATCCCCGAACTTTGAGAATCGGAAGCCAATAGGCAACTGCACTCAAAGATGGCAGAAGTTTTTGGTCTGCCTCAAGAGACTGATACACACTCTGACCTATAGCCAACACTTAAACATACACACGTCTTCATCCACCCAATCAAGTATGCTGACACACACACACACACACACACACACAAACACACACACAAACACCTTTGCATTCTAGTAATTTAGCAGACGCTCTTATCCAGAGGGACTTACAGTAGTGAGTGCATACACTTTTATATTTGTTCGTACTGTCCCCCCCCACCAACCCACACACACACACGGAGAAATGACAAACATACACATTTAAACCTTGAAGGTGAAAAAGGCTATTGAGAATTCATATAAGCCTTTCTGTTAAAAGCCCAGACTGTTATACTATCCAGGTTTGTGGCCCAAAAATTTGAGCTTCTACTTCTAAAAATCCCCCTTCCCAGAAACAAGTCTCTCACCGTTGCCGCTTGTTATAGACCCCCCTCAGCCCCCAGCTGTGCCCTGGACACCATATGTGAATTGATTGCCCCCCATCTATCTTCAGAGTTCGTACTGTTAGCTGACCTAAACTGGTACATGTTTAACCGGCCATCCTTCAATCTAAGCTAGATGCCCTCAATCTCAGACAAATTATCAATGAACCTACCAGGTACAACCCCAAATCTGTAAACATGGGCACCCTCATAGATATCATCCAGACTAACCTGCCCTCTAAATACACCTCTGCTGTCTTCAACCAGGATCTCAGCGATCACTGCCTCATTGCCTGCGTCTGAAATGGGTCTGCCCTCAAACAACCACCCCTCATCGCTGTTAAATGCTCCTTAAAACACTTCAGCGAGCAGGCCTTTCTAATTGACCTGGCCCGGGTATACTGGAAGGATATTGACCTCATCCCGTCAGTAGAGGATGCCTTGTTGTTCTTTAAAAGTGCTTTCCTCACCATCTTAAATAAGCATGCCCCATTCAAAAAATGTTGATCCAGGAACAAATATAGCCCTTGATTCACTCCAGACCTGACTGCCTTTGACCAGCACAAAAACATCCTGTGGCATTCTGCAATAGCATCGAATAGCCCCCGCGGTATGCAACTTTTCAGGGAAGTTAGGAACAAATATACACAGGCAGTTAGAAAAGCAAAGCTAGCTTTTTCAAACAGAAATTTGCAACCTCTAGCACAAACTCCAAAAGGTTCTGGGACACTGTAAAGTCCATGGAGAATAAGAACACCTCCCATCTGCCTATTGCACTGAGGCTAGGAAACACCACCAATAAATCCACTATAATAGAGAATTTCAATAACAATGTTTCTACAGCTGGCCATGCTTTCCACCTGGCTACCCCTACCCCGGTCAACAGCCCTGCACCCCCCACAGCAACTTGCCCAAGCCTCCCCATTTCTCATTCATTTCTCCTTCACCCAAATCCAGATAGCTGATGTTCTGAAAGTGCTGCCAAATCTGGACCCCTACAAATTAGCTGGGCTAGACAATCTGGACCCTCTCTTTCTAAAATTATCAGCTGAAATTGTTGCAACCCCTATTACTAGCCTGTTTGACCTCTCTTTCGTATCGTCTGAGATCCCCAAAGATTGGAAAGCTGCTGCGGTCATCCCCCTCTTCAAAGGGGGAGACACTCCAGACCCAAACTGTTACAGACCTATAGCCATCCTACACTGCCTTTCTAAGGTCTTCGAAAGCCAAGTTAACAAACAGATCACCGACCATTTCGAATCCCACCGTTCCTTCTCCACTATGCAATCTGGTTTCCGAGCTGGTCATGTGTGCACCTCAGCCATGCTCAAGGTCCTAAATTATATCATAACCGCCATCGATAAAAGACAATACTGTGCAGCCGTATTCAACGACCTGGCCAAGGCTTTTGACTCTGTCAATCACCACATTCTTATTGGCAGACTCAACAGCCTTGATTTCTCAAATGACTGCCTCGCCTCATGTGTCAAATCAGAGGGCCTATTGTCCGGACCTCTGGCAGTCTCTATGGGGGTGCCACAGGGTTCAATTCTCGGGCCGACTCTTTTCTCTGCATACATCAATGATGTTGGTCTTGCTGCTGGTGATTCTCTGATCCACCTCTAAGCAGACGACACCATTCTGTACACTTCTGGCCCTTCTGTGTTAACTAACCTCCAGATGAGCTTCAATGCCATACAACTCTCCTTCCGTGGCCTCCAACTGCTCTTAAATGCAAGTAAAACTAAATGCATGCTCTTCAACCGATCACTACCCACACCTGCCCGCCAGTCCAGCATCACTACTTTGGACGGTTCTGACTTAGAATATGTGGACAACCTAGGTGTCTGGTTAGACTGTAAACTTTCCTTCCAGACTCACAAGAAGCATCTCCAATCCAAAATTAAATCTATAATCGGCTTCCTATTTCACAACAAAGCATCCTTCACTCATGCTGCCAAACATAGTCAGTTTTATGAGGGTATCTTACTGATCCTTGACTTTGGTGATGTCATTTACAAAATAGCCTCCAACACTACTCAGCAAATTGGATTCAGTCTATCACAGTGTCATCCGTTTTGTCACCAAAGCCCCATTTACTACCCACCACTGTGACCTGTATGCTCTTGTTGGCTGGCCCTCGCTTAATATTCGTTGCCAAACCCACTGGCTCCAGGTCATCTATAAGTCTTTGCTAGGTAAAGCCCCGCCTTATCTCAGCTCACTGGTCACCATAGCAGCACCCACCTGTAGCACGGGCTCCCGCACTGGTATATTTCACTGGCCACCCCCAAAACCAATTCCTCGTTTGGCCGCCCTTCCTTTCAGTTCTCTGCTGCCAATGTCTGGAACGAACTGTAAAAATCACTGAAGCTGGAGACTCATCTCTCCCTCACTAACTTTAAGCATCTGTTGTCAGAGCAGCTCACAGATCATTGCACCTGTACATAGGCCATCTGTAAATAGCCCATCCAACTACATCCTCCCCCATATTGTTATTTCATTTTTCCTTTGCACCCCAGTATCTCAATTTGCACATTCATCTTCTCCACATCTATCACTGCAGTGTTAATTGCTAAATTGTAATTACTTCACCACTACGGCCTATTTATTGCCTTACCTCCCTAATCTTACCTCATTTGCACACACTGTATATAGACTTTTTTATTTTGTGTTATTGACTGTACGTTTGTTTATTCCATGTGTAACTCTGTGTTGTTGTTTGTGTCACACTGCTATGCTTTATCTTGGCCAGGTCACAGTTGTAAATGAGAACTTGCTCTCAACTGGCCTACCTGGTTAAATAAAGGTTAAATAAAAAAATAAATAAAAAAAAAGACTGCCCTCTGCTCTGACAATGCAACATTTGCTCCAAGGAACCCCCAGAGATGACTTTGTATCTACTCTCCATCATAGAAGGCCATGTAATATGAAGGGGACAGATGCCTCCCAGAGTTCCACCCACCAGGTCAGCTGATTTAGAGGAGTCCCGTTGAGAAATAAGAGAATGAACGTTGATGCGTCATGATCCACACTAAGAGGATTAATTTGGGGTTAAAAGCGCCTTATGACTGCTGCAAGAGCAGAGCTTCTGTTCTGAGAATCCATCAAAACTAGAATGGACACAGTTCCACAAACTTTCTGGATTAGATCTGCATGTGGTCATATTAGCACGGTATGGGCAATAGCGATATTAGAGTTATTAATTAGTCCGGATGCCTTTATTTACAAGGCGATTGTGTTCTCCCCCATTCGAGCAAATGATGACCCACACGCAAATAGGCTATCAGGTAATCATGATAGCCAGAACATCTGACCAATGAGCACCTGTTTTCAGTCATTAAGGGCGTGTTAAGTCAGTCTATTATGATCACCTAGGCCTACGTATTATGCCACAGACGTCCTGGACACAGGGTGTCTAGAGCACCGAAGCCTTCATTCTACCAGAAAATAAATAGTCATGTCTTTTAGACAACAGAAAAAAATATAGGTCAGGTACATTTTCTACAGCACCCAATGGTGTTTTTAAATGTGCACTGCACTAACGAGATACCATTTGGCTGAGGGGAGTCAGATCAAAGAGCAAAGTGAAAAGATTCTGTCTCCGCCAACTAATTAAGAACCTCAATAGATTCTATAGGGCCATACTGCCACCTATTGGTCATGTGTTTTAGTGTGCTCACATAGCCTTTGACTACGTTAGGCATAATGTGCTCAAAACATTATGTCATTTCACCTTTATCTTGAAATTTCAAATAACACTGTGAAATCAAGAGATAGGGAGTGGGAGGGAGACGGGGAGGAAAACCACAGACAGACCGTCAGACAGACTGACTGAAAAGAAGTGGGAGTGGAAGTGGCAGTGAGAGTGGGAGTGAGAGTGGGAGTGAGAGTGGCAGTGAGAGTGGGAGTGAGAGTGGCAGTGAGAGTGGGAGTGAGAGTGGCAGTGAGAGTGGGAGTCAGAGTGAAAGTGGGAGTGGAAGTGGCAGTGAGAGTGGGAGTGAGAGTGGCAGTGAGAGTGGGAGTGAGAGTGGCAGTGAGAGTGGGAGTGAGAGTGAAAGTGGGAGTGGAAATGGGAGTAGAAGTGGGAGTGGGAGTAGAAGTGAGAGTGGTGAGAGACAGGTCCTGCCCTGCAGGAGTTTGTGCCAAACTGAGAATCTGTGCAAACAGCTTCAACAAATGGCCTAATCCCAGAGCCGTGTCCTCCGGGGGAGGAGGGGCTCGCTGGTATTTACCTGATAGATTCTACAGCAAGCCATAAATCTATCCAGGGCCTCACACGCTCCACCCTCCCCCAATTCTTCATCCTCCTCCTCCCTTCTCCTCTTCCTCATTGCATTTCAACACTCCCCTCTCCATGCTCCCATGGAGTAAATCTACGTCTCTGTGTGTGTGTGTGTGTGTGTGTGTGTGTGTGTGTGTGTGTGTGTGTGTGTGTGTGTGTGTGTGTGTGTGTGTGTGTGTGTGTGTGTGTGTGTGTGTGTGTGTGTGTGTGTGTGTGTGTGTGTTTGTATGTTTCTCTCTCTGTTAGCCTAGCTGGTTGTGCAGGCAGTGGGAGGAGAGGGAGAGGAAGAGGGAGGGAGAGACACGGTGCAATGGCTCCAGTCTAGTATGACTCAGGCAGTGCGCATCCCTTCCCCTGGGGGTTAGAAGGCAAAACACACAGCCAGTCCCACACATCCCCCTCCTCCTGTAATTACAGGATTCAAATGCTTACTTTTCCCCTCAACAGGTGCTCCCAGGTCCCCAGTTCCAGCCCCGCCCGCTGCATACAGCAGTTATAACACCAATGACAGGGGGACTGGAAACACATTAGGAGATGCGTGTGGTTGGGCTTTTTCTTCTGAAGCTTGCTGTGTGGCACGGGCTGAGATGGGAGTGGGATGCCTCTCTATCATGAGAGGACTTGCAGAGCAGAGGGGGGAGAATGGGCCCCTGTGCTGCTCTGCTTCGAGGAGGACCTCTGCTCTACTCGTCACCACTGTGCTGTTGGCTGGGGAATGCGACGCTGAACAGAGGAGGGACAACTTGACGACATGAGTGGAGACCGTTCCCCAGGGGGATCTCTCCACCACCTGTTCAAACAGCCAACGCTATCCTAAGGAAATTAAAACTTCCATCTCCACAAAGCCACAAGGATCCAGCACACCAAATCCCCCTTCATAGTCGCCACAGCCCACTGTCTGCTGTTTCCACAGCTGTTCCTATCCGGAGATCTGGAGCTAACACAGAGCTGAATTCAAAACTTGAAGAGGGTGAAAACTAAAATGTATAAACCACTCTCTTGTGATAAAACAGGCCCCCAAATATTTCTTACATTAAATACATCTTTACAATGCTGTGGGTAAACTGTTACAGAATGAGAACGGGATAAATAATACACCTGATCCAATGAAATCACATTCCTCCGCCAAGTTCATGTTCTAATGTCACATGCACAAGTACAGTGAAATGCCTTTCTTGCAAACTCAAAACACAACAATGCAGTAATCACCATGTGGACAGAGCTGACAGAAGAGACCATTCAGCAGAAACTGAGTCGAAGATTTTATGAAACCTTTCAGCCTGTCTGTGGATGTTTTTCAGGTCATAGTACAAAAAGAGCAGTATGGAGCAGTGGCAATCGTCTAAGGTCCCCCAAGAAGACAGTGACAGCACCTGAACTGTGGTTGAACTTGGTCCGGCATTGTCCTTTCACAGAGATGAAAGCAGGACGTTAAGTAGAACCATTTTACTCAACTGGAAGAGTGCAATCAAGCAAGGTTCATCTCCGGGCCTGAACGTTCAATTCTCCTTCTCAAAGCAGGTCAACAGATAGGTGGGCAAAATGCTTGAGGGCACTGACCTACATCTGAGTGGTTCAGCTCTTCTTTCTGGGATGTTATTATGCTCTCTACTTACTACAGCCTGGTTGGAGCAAACAGCCCCCTCTGTCTGACAGAGACAAGCCTTGGCCTAACCCAACCTCCAGGAGTTCAAACAGCCCTCTCTGTCTGACAGAGACAAGCCTTGGCCTAACCCAACGTTCAGGAGTTCAAACAGCCTCTCTGTCTGACTGAGACAAGCCCTGGCCTAACCCAACCTTCATGAGTTCAAACAGCCCCCTCTGTCTGACTGAGACAAGCCCTGGCCTAACCCAACCTTCAGGAGTTCAAACAGCCCCCTCTGTCTGACTGGGACAGACCCTGGCCTAACCCAACCTTCAGGAGTTCAAACAGCCCCTCTGTCTGACTGGGACAGACCCTGGCCTAACCCAACCTTCATGAGTTCAAACAGCCCCCTCTGTCTGACTGAGACAAGCCCTGGCCTAACCCAACCTTCAGGAGTTCAAACAGCCCCCTCTGTCTGACTGGGACAAGCCCTGGCCTAACCCAACCTTCAGGAGTTCAAACAGCCCCTTCTGTCTGACTGGGACAAGCCCTGGCCTAACCCAACCTTCAGGATTTCAAACAGCCCCCTCTGTCTGACTGAGACGAGCCCTGGCCTAACCCAACCTTCAGGAGTTCAAACAGCCCCCTCTCTCTGACTGAGACAAGCCTTGGCCTAACCCAACCTTCAGGAGTTCAAACAGCCCCCTCTGTCTGACGACTGGGACAAGCCCTGGCCTAACCCAACCTTCAGGAGTTCAAACAGCCGCTCTGTCTGACTGGGACAGACCCTGGCCTAACCCAACCTTCAGGAGTTCAAACAGCCCCCTCTGTCTGACTGGGACAGACCCTGGCCTAACCCAACCTTCAGGAGTTCAAACAGCCTCTCTGTCTGTCTGACTGGGACAGACCCTGGCCTAACCCAACCTCCAGGAGTTCAAACAGCCCCCTCTGCCTGACTGGGACAGACCCTGGCCTAACCCAACCTTCAGGAGTTCAAACAGCCCCCTCTGTCTGACTGGGACAGACCCTGGCCTAACCCAACCTTCAGGAGTTCAAACAGCCCCCTCTGTCTGACTGGGACAGACCCTGGCCTAACCCAACCTTCAGGAGTTCTAACAGCCCCCTCTGTCTGACTGGGACAGACCCTGGCCTAACCCAACCTTCAGGAGTTCTAACAGCCCCCTCTGTCTGACTGGGACAGACCCTGGCCTAACCCATCCTTGAGGAGTTCAACAGTCCCAGTGCAGCCATGCAGTGCAGTCTCTTATCAGCAGCACATGCAAACAGAGCTCGGGCTGGAATCAGGCTGGGCGGACTACCTGGGTATGCTGCAAACTGAAGTAAACAACACAACCTTAACTGCTCGCCTCACCATGGAGATACTCTGTCAGGACCAATCAAAATGAGACAACTGGGGCCGGGTTGTAAATGAGTACCATCAGCTATTTTATGAGCAGTTAATGTATTGCCGCATCGGTCTAGCCTACCCCATTATTTCAGTTCGATCGGCTACTCCTCTATTCAGCAGCAGGCCTCCTGAATGACACCAGCCCAGAACCAAACGAGTCCTGCATGCTGTCTATCAGATCAGTCGTGCTACGCTACGGAGGACGAGAGACAATATTATGTTCTGCCCCCTCTTCACACCAGAACCAGCCAAGGTGAAAGGGTTCTTCTGGAGAGAAAAGGAGCTGGCTGGCTGGAGGATCCCAAACCAAAAGCCTGCTGTTGTTTCCTACATGATTTCACAGCTGAGTGGCTCACTTATTTCTTAAACTTCTACTGGAGACTGAAAATTATACCTTCATGGTGGTCATAAATCATACCTTGTTATGTTAAAGCAGCAATCAGTAGTTGAAACAATAAGAAAGCCCCTGTTTTGATAAAAATCTGAGAGATAGGGCTGGAGAAATGTAACGACTCTTAAATTCATAGACAGAGCTAAGGATGAAAAGATTGACCTTCCATGATATCAACATTATAGTTGTAACCATGGTTTTAGGCTATATAGTGTTTGTTTACATTTACTTTATTGAACAACATTGTAGTAAAACAATCTTATATTTTGGGTTCTGGTGGGGTGTGACTGTTGAACTAAGCTCATGAGGCATTTATAAGTTATATAAGTTATCTTCAAGATCAATGGATAAATATCATTAATTCACAAGTACAAAAACGGCAGATTGCCCCTTTAAGTGCTCATGTGTCAAGAGGTAAAATACAAGCTTGTTAAACAAACTATGTACGTACTGGAAGAGCGAGTCAGCTGTTGTCTCATAAATCCCAGACAGCACTAAAATGTATGTAACAGAGGTACAGAATCATCAAGACTAAGCCCGATGAAAAAACAACCTTCCAAAAACCTGCTTGGCTTAGTTATATTTGATTGACACTTTTTAGAGTAGATTTAGAGGGAGTTTGAGACTGTGAGTGCAGACTGTGGCCACTAGGAGACTCTCTACACCTCTGCCATTGATGTTGTTCTAGACTAGCTGGACTGATGTCAAGAATGATCCTCGCACACAGAGCCCAGAGTCTCCCTTCTCCCTTTGGATGAAAACCAGTCTTGTGAAAAACACACGGCTCTAACAGGTCGACTGAGGCTCCGTTTAACAGACAACAGCTTCAGTTACACATAAAATGCATTTTTTGGGGAGCATATAAATGTTTTACGGTACTGCCACAGCTGGCACGAAAGCGCGTAAATCCCCTCTCACTTGTGAAAATATTTCTTAGCATATTCTACACCTCGGCTTTACCTCAAACGTACTTTCTGGCCACAATTATGAACAGTGTGCGCAAATGAAAGAACTTGAGAACTCCTTTCCAAAACAAGAAAAGCGTAGAGAGCAGAAAATCACAGGGAACAGCAACAGAACAACACACAGACAGCACAGCCCTAGATAGGATCCATGTGTAATATCAGTGTGTCTTACCAGCATTACACACCACACCTCAGCAGCAGGAAAGGAACTACAAGGATCTCCACTTAAGGTTTCATCTTGCTCCCTGACCAGATGTTAGTGATGAATGTATTTGCTGCCATTACTGATTACAAGAGAGAAAAAGAGGTAGAAACACTAAACGAGAGAGAAAATAGAGTTGGATATTTAAAGCCCTATTGCCAGTCCCATGGGATAAGAGCAGGGACGGTGCAATGCTCATGATTGAGTTGGCCCATCATGGGCTTACTCATACTTTACCAAACTGTAGACCGGAAGCACCTGGGCCCAGAGGCCTGAGAGTGGCAGGCAGGCAGGGGTCCTGCACCCAACCAACACTACACATCATCAGCGCAACTGGAAGGAATCTATGTGGATCTGTGACCCAACAGTCAGCCTGCCTGCATGGGCTGTGCTGTGTGCAAACAAACATGCTTCCCCTCCCCTGCACAGAGAAGTGGCATAGGGGAGAAACTCTTTCATTCCTCTCAGGGAAAACTGGTAGCTGTGCCCATCCAGAGCCAGCTTAATGCCTCCTCATATATCCAAACCCATTACTAAATGAAATATGATTTTCCTCAACAAGAGTTGATTTCTTAATGTACCAGCTACTTACAAAAGAGAGAAAAGCAGAGGCGAGAGTAGGATGGTAATATGTCTAACGTGGTTATGACACGCTGGCTGTCCTGCATTGGGAGGAGCACAGCAGCTGTGTGGCGGCTGGGTAGGAGCTTGGATGAGCAGGGTCTGGCTGGTGGGCGTTTGGTTGAGTTTGGTGACTGTGTGGCTGCCCCCACCGAGTACTATGGGGATCAGAACTCAACCACAGCAGCCAGAGGCAAGTAGCCCAAAGTAAACAGCTCATTCTGGGGACGGCTGAGTTGAGGAGCTAGCTAATGTTATTATACTGGTGGTCATGAGAAGATGAATAAGACCAAGAGGAGGAGGAGGAGGGGAAGAGGGAGGAAAAGACTCCGGCCGATACTGACATTGATCTTTATCTGCTGCAGATTCCCAAGGAATGAATCAAATAGGATTTTTCTGCGGGGACCAAAGGGCCAAGGGGGCTCGGGAATGGAAGCTTGGTGGAGAGAGGGTTCAGTTCATACTACTCTGTCTTCACTCTCAAGCCAAAAGTTCTCAGAACATTTTCAGTTCTCTTCCAGAGGCCCTTGGCAAATCATCTCAAACAACAGTGTAGTCTGCTGAAATGTGAAAGTTAGAGCAGAATAAGGTCCATCAACAGGGTTCAGAAGTTGCTGGATTCTCTACTTCTACATACAGTGGGGCAAAAAGTATTTAGTCAACCACCAATTGTGCTCCCACTTAACAAGATGAGAGAGGCCTGTAATTTTCATCATAGGTACACTTCAACTATGACAGACAAAATGAGAAAAAAAAAATCTAGAAAATCACATTGTAGAATTTTTTATGAATTTATTTGCAAATTATGGTGGAAAATAAGTATTTGGTCAATAACAAAAGTTTATCTCAATACTTTGTTATATACCCTTTGTTGGCAATGACAGAGGTCAAATGTTTTCTGTAAGTATTCACAAGGTTTTCACACACTGTTACTGGTATTTTGGCCCATTCCTCCATGCAGGGTAGCCTAGTGGTTAGAGCGTTGGACTAGTAACCGGAAGGTTGTGAGTTCAAACCCCCGAGCTGACAAGGTACAAAATCTGTCGTTCTGCCCCTGAACAGGCAGTTAACCCACTGTTCCCAGGCCGTCATTGAAAATAAGAATGTGTTCTTAACTGATTTGCCTGGTTAAATAAAGGTAAAAAAATATATTAAAAAAATAAAAAAAAGATCTCCTCTAGAGCAGTGATGCTTTGGGGCTGTTGCTGGGCAACATGGACTTTCAACTCCCTCCAAAGATTTTCTATGGGGTTGAGATCTGGAGACTGGCTAGGCCACTCCAGGACCTTGAAATGCTTCTTACGAAGCCACTCCTTCGTTGCCCGGGCGGTGTGTTTGGGATCATTGACATGCTGAAAGACCCAGCCACGTTTCATCTTCAATACCCTTGCTGATGGAAGGAGGTTTTCACTCAAAATCTCACGATACATGGCCCCATTCATTCTTTCCTTTACACGGATCAGTCGTCCTGGTCCCTTTGCAGAAAAACAGCCCCAAAGCATGATGTTTCCACCCCCATGCTTCACAGTAGGTATGGATGGTGTTCTTTGGATGCAACTCAGCATTCTTTGTCCTCCAAACACGACGAGTTGAGTTTTTACCAAAAAGTTATATTTTGGTTTCATCTGACCATATGACATTCTCCCAATCGTCTTCATCCAAATGCTCTCTAGCAAACTTCAGACGGGCCTGGACATGTACTGGCTTAAGCAGGGGGACACGTCTGGCACTTCAGGATTTGAGTCCCTGGTGGCGTAGTGTGTTACTGATGGTAGACTTTGTTACTTTGGTCCCAGCTCTCTGCAGGTCATTCACTAGGTCCCATAGTGTGGTTCTGGGATTTTTTCTCACCATTCTTGTGATAATTTTGACCCCACGGGGTGAGATCTTGCGTGGAGCCCCAGATCGAGGGAGATTATCAGTGGTCTTGTATGTCATTCATTTCCTAATAATTGCTCCCACAGTTGATTTCTTCAAACCAAGCTGCTTACCTATTGCAGATTCAGTCTTCCCAGCCTGGTGCAGGTCTACAATTTTGTTTCTCGTGTCCTTTGACAGCTCTTTGGTCTTGGCCATAGTGGAGTTTGGAGTGTGACTGTTTGAGGTTGTGGACAGGTGTCTTTTATACTGATAACAAATTCAAACAGGTGCCATTAATACAGGTAACAAGTGGAGGACAGAGGAGCCCCCAAAAATGTTCCATACTCACAAAAATATTATTTCTCTCAAAGTTTGTGCACAAATTTGGTAGTGAGCATTTTTCCTTTGCCAAGATAATCCATCCACCTGACAGGTGTGGCATATCAAGAAGCTGATTAACAGAATGATCATTACACAGGTGCACCTTGTGCTAGGGACAATTAAAGGCCACTAAAATGTGCAGTTGTGTCACACAACACAATGCACCAGATGTATCAAGCTTTGAGGGAGCATAATTGGCATGCTGACTGCAGGATTGTCCACCAGAGCTCTTGCCAGAGAATTATATGTTAATTTCCCTACCATAAACTGCTTCCAACGTCATTTTAGAGAATTTGGCAGTACGTCCAACCGGCCCCACAACAGCTGATCATGTATAACCACGCCAGCCCAGAACATCCACATCTGGCTTCTTTACCTGCGGGATCATCTGAGACGAGCCACCCGTACAGCTGATGAAACGGAGGAGTTTTTCTGTCTGTAATTAAAGCCCTTTTGTGGGGAAAAACTCATTCTGATTGGCTGGGCCTGACTCCCCAGTGGGTGGGCCTATGCACTCCCAGGCCCATCCATGGCTGTGTCCCTGCCCAGTCATGAAATCCATAGGGCCTAATGAATGTATTTGTCTCCTCTACTGCTTTCTGATAATGTGAACTCATACACCTTAAAGACAGTTCCATGTGGGTTCTGGGAAGAATGTATTCAGCTTACCACAAAATTAAATTATCTCCAAACTAAACTGGAAACAAGCCTTCAAGGAAATGGGAATTAAAACGTCTCTGCAGACCTGCAAGCCAGAACACTAACGCGTCTGTTGCTTTTGTACTGGAGTACTTTTCGGCTTGTCTATCTCCTTTTTTTGCCAGCAAAACCCTAAAGGAACAAGGCCAATTATCTATACAACTTTGTGCTGTGTTTTGCCTAGCGCAGCCCACATGTACCTTTCTCCAAACTCCATGGCAGCTAGACCGAAGGCACTGTATCTTTCAAATGGTTTCTACTTGTGTCCATTAAAAGTTACTTTAACTTCCAAAAACTCTTTAGAGAGAGACAGGGGCTCTGTTGTTAACCATTTCACCTACACACCCACAAACAACATCCAAATGTGTGGAAAGTCTGCCCCTTCTGACAGAAATGAGAGAAAAAGACTATGAGTAAAATTGATGATGACAGAACTTCCATCATGTTTTAATGGGATCTTCACAGCAGTCTTGAGCCTGTGAGACATTGAAGATTAAACTGAAATGAACTCCTAGAGTCATGACATTGTAATAATCATAGAATAATGTTGTAGAATTTATGTTGGGGAGGGGATTAGATTACTATTCTGAGGAGGCTTCCTGATTGGCTGCTAATGGGCTATTTTTATGCTTAGCCACCCAATGAGTTTACCAGAAATTGAGCTACAGTAGGGGGCAGGAATCAATGTTTAGGCCACAGAAGATACACAGTGAATAAACCATTTACAATGGTATCTACAGTTCTGCTTTACTAAAGACTGTATTTCTGTTCCACATGACTTTATAGTAATGTGGGACCTTTACTGTGGGAACAGCATGTGACTTTTATTTTGATTTGTTCTTCTACAGGTTAACAGAAGAGCAGAGGTTGCTGGGTAATTGGGGGAGTCTTGAGATTAGAGTGACAGCAGGTGCCACGCTCATCACATCAAATCAAAGTTGATCGGTCACATACACAGATTTGCAGGTGTTATAGCAGGTGCAGCAATACCATTATGTTACTAGCTCCAACAGTGCAGTGGAATGTTTTATTATTTTACATTTCCCTAAGTTGTTGTACTCGGCTATTAAACAGTGAAGTCTTGTAATAGAGAGTCACATTGTCCCTGGTCATCATTCATATATCGGTCTTACAGTAACATCATTGTCTTAATAGAGCTATGGAATTTGTCTTTGCAAACTCCCAAACCGCCATTTACTGTGCATTACCCTGTGGAAGTCAAAGACAAGGGGTAGGTCAACTACCCATGCTGCCCTACACAGCCTCCCTCTCTCTCTGAGTGTGGTAGTTAGGATGTCAGCCCCTGACCTTCCTCCCTCTGTGTGTGGTAGTCAGGATGCCAGCCCCTGCTCTTCCTCCCTCTGTGTGTGGTAGTCAGGATGCCAGCCCCTGACCCTGCTCTTCCTCCCTCTGTGTGTGGTAGTCAGGATGCCAGCTCCTGACCCTGCTCTTCCTCCCTCTGTGTGTGGTAGTCAGGATATCAGCCCCTGACCCTGCTCTTCCTCCCTCTGTGTGTGGTAGTCAGGATGCCAGCCCCTGCTCTTCCTCCCTCTGTGTGTGGTAGTCAGGATGCCAGCCCCTGACCCTGCTCTTCCTCCCTCTGTGTGGTAGTCAGGATGCCAGCCCCTGCTCTTCCTCCCTCTGTGTGTGGTAGTCAGGATGCCAGCCCCTGCTCTTCCTCCCTCTGTGTGTGGTAGTCAGGATGCCAGCCCCTGACCCTGCTCTTCCTCCCTCGGTGTGTGGTAGTTAGGATGCCAGCCCCTGACCCTGCTCTTCCTCCCTCTGTGTGTGGTAGTCAGGATGCCAGCCCCTGCTCTTCCTCCCTCTGTGTGTGGTAGTCAGGATATTAGCCCCTGACCCTGCTCTTCCTCCCTCTGTGTGTGGTAGTCAGGATGCCAGCCCCTGCTCTTCCTCCCTCTGTGTGTGGTAGTCAGGATGCCAGCCCCTGACCCTGCTCTTCCTCCCTCTGTGTGGTAGTCAGGATGCCAGCCCCTGACCCTGCTCTTACTCCCTCTGTGTGTGGTAGTCAGGATGCCAGCTCCTGACCCTGCTCTTACTCCCTCGGTGTGTGGTAGTCAGGATGCCAGCCCCTGCTCTTCCTCCCTCTGTGTGTGGTAGTCAGGATGCCAGCCCCTGACCCTGCTCTTCCTCCCTCTGTGTGTGGTAGTCAGGATGCCAGCCCCTGACCCTGCTCTTCCTCCCTTTGTGTGTGGTAGTCAGGATGCCAGCCCCTGCTCTTCCTCCCTCTGTGTGTGGTAGTCAGGATGCCAGCCCCTGACCCTGCTCTTCCTCCCTCTGTGTGTGGTAGTCAGGATGCCAGCCCCTGCTCTTCCTCCCTCTGTGTGTGGTAGTCAGGATGCCAGCCCCTGACCCTGCTCTTCCTCCCTCTGTGTGTGGTAGTCAGGATGCCAGCTCCTGACCCTGCTCTTACTCCGATCCACACATGGCCCTGGCTCCAACCTGGCTCTGATTAACAAATTAACAAGCTCCGGAGCTGATCCTGGACCAGGCAGCAGTGCAGGAGTAGAGTATGTGACCCCAAAGCCAGGGATTAAGCCTCCTTTAGACACAGATTACACAGCATTTACTCCCCGATCTGAGAGGCTGTCAGGTGTGTCCTCACAGATTAGCACAAAACTCCTGGTAATGAAAGAAATGATACCTGGTGCTGCCTCAGCCACCTTTGAAGTAAGATCAGTCAGGCTGAATAAAAGGCGTTCCCCTCCTCTCTTCCATCCCCTCCCCCTCTCCTCTCCTCTACTCTGTTCTATTTATTCATTCAACGTGAGTAGCTAATTGGTTGATAAATGCTTAGGTAGCTTGCTGATTAGCTTAGCATGTTGCCGCTAGCTTGCTACATTTTACTCTTTGCTTCCGATTGTAGAGATATTGTCACATTTGTCTAACTACTCTAACACAATAATGACTTCAAAACATTTAAACTTGTAAGTCTAATTTTATTTACAAGATTATCAAACCTCTGCCATGTTTCCAAAAATTGTGTAATCTGTGTAAACTCCTCCCATTGACCTTTTAGAAACCAATAGGATTTGTTCTGCCCTAAACTAATCAGATTATTTCTGCCTTTAGAAAAAAGTTGACTAGACTTTATGTCAATGTGCCCAGGCTGGGGAAGGTGGAGGTGCATAGAGGGGGAGGGCCAGAGTTCTGTGTTATACAGACTAACAGAAGAGAGCAGATTTTTTTTTACTAAGAGGGATAACCTTGCATGGAGAAAATGTCAGAAATAATTGTCCCTGAAACGCTCAGACATTAAAAAAGGATTTAAGGATTTAAATTAAACAGTGTCGAAAACCATAATACACCCCCACAGAAAATCTGGTTTCACGTGTGGATGTTGAAAGAACAAGCTAAGGACCTGGGGCGAGAGAAAAACATCTGAACTGCAAAGTGATGAAACGCAAATGTAATTGAAAAGAAACCTGAAGCAGGAAAAAACAGAGCGAGATAAAGCAAGCAGCAGGAGAGAGGTAATAGCCAGAGACAGAAAGGTAAAGTCCATGCCGAGGTTGGAGGCTTGTCTTGGAAACTGAGCAGACTGTCACTGATAGAAATATCTGACATGGCACAAACAAGCAGGCTGCGGCATTACACAAGCACATGCAAACACACAACGTAACTACAGGCAGGCTCAAAACCTATATATTCGTGGCCAAAAGCTTTGAGAATGACACAAATATTAATTTCCACAAAGTTTGCTGCTTCAGTCTTCAGTCTTCAGATATTTTTGTCAGATGTTACTATGGAAAACTGAAGTATAATTACATGCATTTCATACGTGTCAAAGGCTTTTATTGACAATTACATGAAGTTGATGCAAAGAGTCAATAATTGCGGTGCAGACCCTTCTTATTCAAGACCTCCTCAATCCGCCCTGGCATGCTGTCAATTAACTTCTGGGCCACATCCTGACTGATGGCAGCCCATTCTTGCATAATCAATGCTTGGAGTTTGTCAGAATTTGTGGGGTTTTGTTTGTCCACCCGCCTCTTGAGGATTGACCACAAGTACTCAATGGGATTAAGGTCTGGGGAGTTTCCTTGCCATGGACCCAAAATATCGATGTTATGTTCCCTGGCAACTTAGTTATCACTTTTGCCTTATGACAAGGTGCACCATCATGCCGTAAAAGGCATTGTTCGTCACCAAACTGTTCCTGGATGGTTGGGAGAAGTTATTCTCAGAGGATGTGTTGGTACCATTCTTTATTCATGGCTGTGTTCTTAGGCAAAATTGTGAGTGAGCCCACTCCTTTGGCTGAGAAGCAACCCCACACATGAATGGTCTCAGGATGCTTTACTGTTGGCATGACACAGGACTGATGGTAGTGCTCACCTCGTCTTCTCTGGACAAGCTTTTTTCCGGATGCCCCAAACAATCGGTAAGGGGATTCATCAGAGAAAATTACTTTACCCCAGTCCTCAGGAGTCCAATCCCTGTACCTTTTGCAGAATATGAGTCTGTCCCTGATGTTTTTCCTGGAGAGAAGTGGCTTCTTTGCAGCCCTTCTTGACACCAGGCCATCCTCCAAAAGGCTTCACCTCACTGTGCGTGCAGATGCACTCACACCTGCCTGCTGCCATTCCTGAGCAAGCTCTGTGCTGGTGGTGCTCCGATGTCGCAGCCTTTTTTTGTGCAAAGCAATGATGGCGGCACGTGTTTCCTTGCAGGCAACCATGGTTGACAGAGGAAGAACAATGATTCCAAGCACCACCCTCCTTTTGAAGCTTCCAATCTGTTATTTCAAACTCAATCAGCATGACAGAGTGATCTCCAGCCTTGTCCTCGTCAACACTCACATCTGTGTTAATGAGAGAATCACTGACGTGATGTCAGCTGGTACTTTTGTGACAGGGCTGAAATGAGGTGGAAATGTTTTTTGGGGATTCAGTTCGTTTGCATGGCAAAGAGGGACTTTGCAATTAATTGTAAATAATCTGCTCACTCTTCATAACATTCTGGAGTATATGCAAATTGCCATCATACAAACTGAGGCAGCAGAGTTTTTGAAAATGAATATTTGTGTCATTCTCCAAACTTTTGGCAGTATGAGTCTCACCAACCCACCCCCACTTTATACTGTCCTTACCCTCCTCTCTACTGCTTTTCTTTTCCCTGTCCTCTTCTATACTCTCCTGTAACCCTTCCATCCCCTTCCCTATCCCTTCTTGTTATCTTTTAATGCAACTCCCATCTGATTTCAAGCGGTTTCCCGCTTTCTTATATAGGGCAAAGCCAGTTGTTTTCAATCCCAATCTTCTGTAAAACTAATGCCAACTGGTATGAGTCACAGGGTAGTCTCAGGGGGGGATAGAGAATGTTCTGGAGAGGATTTATTTCCTCCAGCTGTGGCAGTAGAGTTATTAATGGACCAGCTACAGCACAGAAACTGCTGGCTTAGCTAGCTATTTCTTTCACTACTGCTTTGTGTTGGGGCACTTCTTTCAGTTGTCAATGCTTAAAAATAACCCATCATGAATGTAAAATCATTATATTCAAAATAAATTAAACCCTTCTTTCTATTCCATTTTGGCTGTCCTAGTAGCTTCACCAGCTATTTCATTTTCAATGGAGCAGTCAAATGTGAGGAGGAAGAACCAATTGACAGTACTGTCAGTGAATCTTAAAATACTCCTTGTCCATCACTTGCTATCCCATCCAGAATCTAGTGCTTGGACAGCCAGGTCTCAACTCCCTGTGTTCCCTCCATCAACGGGACCTTACTCATCAACAGTGGGAGTTGCTGTAATCTGTGTTGCCCTGACTAACCCTAACCCCTCATCAACTCAGCTGATCATCCCCCCCCCCAGCCTGGCCGTCTGTGCTGCTACTGGAGGATGATTGAGGGATTCAAAGAAAGAGAAAGAGATAGAGGGATACAGATATATAGAGAGTGGTAAAGAGGGAGGTTTTCTCAGGATAAACTGTGCCCATGATGGCAGCAGATGGCATTGGTGAGGGGGGGTGGAGGTTGCGTGATGCTACGGAGCCCGCTGGCTGCCATGTTAAAACAAACTGTGGTAGTGTGGCTGTAGCCTGGCTGGGATTGGGTCAGGTCTTATAAATGTACAGTGGCAAGAAAACATATGTGAACCCTTTGGAATTACCTGGATTTCTGCATAAATTGGTCCTAAAATTTTATCTGATCTTCATCTAAGTCACAACAATAGACAAACACAGTCTGCTTAAACTAATAACACACTAACTATTATACATTTTCATGTCTTTATTGAACACACAGTGTAAACATTCACAGTGCAGGGTGGGAAAAGTATCTGAACTCTTCGATTTAATAACTGGTTGACCCTCCTTGGGCAGCAATAGCCTCAACCAAACGTTTTCAGTAGTTGTGGATCAGACCTGCACAACGGTCAGGAAGAATTTTGGACCATTCCTCTTTACAAAATTGTTTCAGTTCAACAATATTCTTGGGATGTCTGGTGTGAACCTATCTCTTGAGATCATGCCACAGCATCTCAATCGAGTTGAGGTCAGGTCTCTGACTGGGCCACTTCAGAAGGCGTATTTTCCTCTGTTGAAGCCATTTTGTTGTTGATTTAATTCTTTGTTTTGGGTCGTTGTCCTGTTGCATCACCCAACTTCTGTTGAGCTTCAATTGGCGGACAGATAGCCTTACATTCTCCTGCAAAATGTCTTGATAAACATGGGAATGAATTTGCTGTCCAGGCCTTGAGGCAGCAAAGCAGCACCAAACCATCATACTTTATACTTGGGATGAGGTTTTGATGATGGTGTGCCTTTTTTCTCCACACATAGTGTTGTGTTTTCCTTCCAAACAATTCAACTTTAATCTGTCCACAGAATATTTTGCCAGTAGCGCTGTGGAACATCCAGGTGCTTCAAACTTCAAACGTGCAGCAATGTTTTTTTTGGACAGCAGTGGCTTCTTCTGTAGTGTCCTCCAATGAACACCATTCTTTTTCTATTTTTTTTTTTGAAATATTTTTTTACCCCCCCTTTACTCCCTAATTGGTAGTAGTTACTGTTTTGTCTCATCGCTGCAACTCCCGTACGGACTCGGTCGAGAGCCATGCGTCCTCCGAAACACAGCCCAACCGCACTGATTCATGACACAACGCAGATCCAACCCGGAAGCCAGCCGCACCAATTTGTCAGAGGAAACACCGTACACCTAGCGACCCGGTCAACGTGCACTGCGCAGACACTCCTGTATCCTTCTTAACCTCATTGAGCATTCTGCGCTGTGCTCTTGCAGTCATCTTTTCAGGACGACCACTCCTAGTGAGAGTAGCAACAGTGCTGAACTTTCTCCATTTCTAGACAATTTGTCTTACCGTGGACTGATGAACTTCAAGGCTTTTAGAGATACCTTTGTAACCCTTTCCGGCTTTATGCAAGTCAACAATTCATCTCCTTTGTTTGAGGCATGGTTCACATCAGGAAATGCTTTTTGTGAATAGCAAACTCAAATGTTGTGATTGTTTTTTATAGGGCAGGGCAGCTCTAACCAACATCTCCAATTTTGTCTGATTGATTAGACTCCAGGTTAGCTGACTCCTGACTCCAGTTAGCTTTTGGAGAAGTCATTAGCCTAGGGGTTCACATACTTTTTCCAAACTACAGTGTGAATGTTTAAATAATGTATTCAATATAGACATGAAACATAAAATAATTGGTGTGTTATTAATTTAAGCACCCTTTGATTGTCTTTTACTGTGACTTAGATGAAGATCAGATCACATTTTATGACCAATTTATGCAGAAATCCATGTAATTCCAGAGGAATGCTTGTTTGTTCTGGGGAAAATGGGTGATGGGTGAGGTCGTATTTAAGGTTGTATTTAAGGAAAACAAAGGTATGCTTGTTTATCAAGACAGAAATACAGCCGGTATGATGCATTTTGCATCATATGATGCAAAACGCACCATACCTGCTGTATTCCTGTATCTTGAAAGTTAGATATCTTGATAACTTGTTTGCTGACATGCTGACATTTTGGGACAATATCAACAAAGGACTAATGAAACAAATACCAATAGAGAGTTTTGGGGTGGAGTTTTCATTCAATAAGACCTCACCCATCACCCTTTTCCCCCAGAGCAAACAAGCACAGACAGGACCTATATTTATAAGACCTGACCCAGTCCCAGCCAGGCTACAGCCACACACTACCACAGATGGTTTTAACATGGCAGCCAGCGGGCTCCGTAGCCTCAAGCCCTCCTCCTACCCAGAAGCCCCTGCACTGGCAGCCTAGCCAGGTCTGCATAAACACAATTAGATTAGGAGACACTCTGCAAATGTTGCTTATGTCGACCTAGCAGAAAAATACTAATTAGAGAATATTTAGTTTAACAAATAATCTTTTATAATATTTGGCATATTACAGTATGATCTGAGATGTTTATAAATACTAGAGGGGTCTCAGCTGTAGGATTCTGCTCTGCTGTATATTGATGAAATTGGTTCTGTATGAAAAGAGCGCGAGAGAGAGAGAGAGAGAGAGAGAGAGAGAGAGAAAGAGAGAGAGAGAGAGAGAGAGAGAGAGAGAAAGAGAGAGCGCGAGAGAGAGAGAAAGAGAGAGCGCGAGAGAGAGCGCGAGAGAGAGAGAGAGAGAGAGAGCGAGAGAGAGAGAGAGCGAGAGAGAGAGAGAGAGAGAAAGAGAGAGAAAGAGAGAAAGAGAGAAAGAGAGAGAGAGAGAGAAAGAGAGAAAGAGAGAGAGAAAGAGAGAAAGAGAGAGAGAAAGAGAGAAAGAGAGAGAGAGAAAGAGAGAAAGAGAGAGAGAGAAAGAGAGAGAGAAAGAGAGAAAGAGAGAAAGAGAGAAAGAGAGAAAGAGAGAGAGAGAGAGAGAGAGAGAGAGAGAGAGAGAGAGAGAGAGAGAGAGAGAGAGAGAGAGAGAGCAGACATATATGCAAACCAACTTCAGGATGTGTGGTCTGGGCAAAGTGCATGAAGTTCTGGAGCAAAAAGTGAGGCTCTACTCCATGATGTGTGCTACTGCCCAGAACTGTTGGATGTCTGGCCGGCCCCTATAAAGAACCCAGATCAGACACTGTTTAATACTGCGGCCTGAATATACCCTCCAACCATGGTCTCTCTCCCCATCTGAGTGACTCATCTGTTTTATGTCAGGACATTCGGTAACAGCAAAGCTAACGTGTGGTGGAACACTGTTGACGTCAACCAAAACAACCAGAGCAAAGATAGAATCGCCTGACTCAGTTAACACCAACACTCCCTGGCCTTTACTGGTAAATAAAGTAGTGGCAAATCAGAGGTGCACTCTGGGATCGCAGTGCTGTACCGCCGGTCCCTCAGCCCAACTGGGTTCTCGTCTCTATTGCGATGGAGGTAATGCTTTCTTCCTTTGCCAGTCCTGGGACAGAAAGCGCACGCCTATCACCAGCTCCCCAACCTCGTCTTTCTCCACACTCCGAGGAAGAGGCTGCCTTACATAAGCAGGCGGGGGGGAGCATCAGTCTGTGTGTTTGAGTGATCTGCCTGTCCAAGCCCACTCCTCCCAGTGACCTAGTGGCCCCGGGCCCCTCTGATCGACACGGCTTCTGCTTTCACCCCAAACACTGCCATTATGGCCCGGACTCACTCCTTTCTTTTGAAGTCCTCTCTCTCCTCAGAGGAGACCCACATTTACCTCCCTTTCTCCCTTCCCCTGAAGACCAAAGTATCCCTCGCAGCAGGATTGGAGCTTTCCCCAGCCAGCCAGCCTGTTTACTATGGTGCTATTGGCCTGGTAGTAATTACAGACACACTGGATGTTACTCTTTAGCCAGAATTATGCAAAGGTGTAGTTAAAACAGGTTAAGTCTCTATTATCACTAAGCCAATATGGCTCCTGCTAAATTGTTGGCAGTAAATGGTTCCTTTCGTCATGGCAGCACAATGGCTAGGAGAGAGGAGATACCAGCTTGTGCCAGTAATCAAGGGCATGGATCGGCTGACACACGGGATTGCTCCATGGTAGAAAGGTGGGGGAATGAGAGCTCACCGCTAGCAATTCACACAGTGTTTTAAAGCAGCCCGACTCAAACGGCTGTCAAAACAACACGTATCCAAAAAGGACATCACACACATACAGTACCTGCACGGAAAAGAGGATGGGGAATCCACACAGTGACATTCTAAAAGAGGATGGGGAATCCACACAGTGACATTCTAAAAGAGGATGGGGAATCCACACAGTGACATTCTAAAAGAGGATGGGGAATCCACACAGTGACATTCTAAAAGAGGATGGGGAATCCACTCAGTGACATTCTAAAAGAGGATGGGGAATCCACACAGTGACATTCTAAAAGAGGATGGGGAATCCACTCAGTGACATTCTAAAAGAGGATGGGGAATCCACACAGTGACATTCTAAAAGAGGATGGGGAATCCACACTGACATTCTACTTACATGGCAGATCACAAAGGCTTTAAGAGAGGGCAGTCTTTCTTACCTGGGGGAGGAGAGCAATAAGAGAGAGGGAGGAATATGTTAAAACTTTGCACATTATTTGACAGTGAGGCATGTACAGTATTTGGAGTGTGCCAGGACAGCCTGTAGATTGGGTTCATTATTTAGAACGGTGAGGCCGGCGGTGAGAGGGTGAGCTTTTGGCCTTATTTGGTGCTGAGTGTGGTTGCCGGGTGCTCCTCTAGCCGGTCTCTGTGCTGGTCTCAGCTGGCCAGGCAGCCTGACAGGCAGCAGATTCTCCTCCAGTTCACTCTTATCTACAGGCTGCTCATCCTCCTCCCACACACAGGCATACATTCTAACACCAGACAGAGACATGCTATTATACCATTGGGGCTCTTCCCTATATTAGACCGTGTGTTTCTCCTCTTCCTATCCATGTCAATTATACCGCTCCCTTTCTCATGTGGATGAGCTACAGAAGTTCTACAGTTACTAAACGAGTTCTATAGTTCAATAGTGATGGGGGAAAGAAATCAATACAGTTACATATCGGGATATTATTTTTGCCAATATCGTATCGTTTTGACAATATCGCAATGTTATTTTTGAGCTCGTTGGCTGTACCTACACCAAAACTCCAGTATTTTTCCTTCATTGCTTGTTCTCCTTCTTTTAAATAAGGAGACTATTTGTTTTCAGAACTTTTATTTCCATGACTGATCAAAACTCTCTTGTCCCTCCGCAGCAGACATGCTGAGCAATACGTTTAGAACATCAAATCGCAATAAAATCACAGCATGGAATGGCAATACATATAGAATGGTGAGAATCGGCAACTTAGTATCGTCGTATCGTATCGTGAGGTCCCTGGCAAATCCCAGCCCTAGAGTTGAACTAGTTCTGGTTCTGTCATTGAGTTGGTTAGACAGCTGGACATTATCAATAGAATAGTGAGAGTGATGGGTGAGGATTTGAGTTGACCCCAGAGCTCATATCAACATCAAGGACCATCAAGGCAGCTTATAGGAGAGAGCATCTCAGGAACAATCTCTTCTGAAAATCAGCAGTGGACTGGGGGTGAGGTCATGTCTGCAGATGGTGAGTGAGTGAGTGTGTGTCTTTGCGTGTGTGTGTATCCTGTTATCGGAATATGACACACATAAGCATGGCAGTAGACTGAATCTGTCCCTCAGACTCTTTAGTGACAGAGAACACTGATAACTAACAACCTTTTAATGACTTGGGTGAAAATACACACTGTCCAAGCCAACGTCTGAACGGTGTACAAGTCAGATAAGGATAAAGCAAAGTGCATCTGGTACAGTGAGCTAACTACAAATAGAATGAGATTACTTTAGCTGTCAATCAACAAGCTATTTGATTACAAACCTGTTGTAGGCGTTCTAGTATATAAATCTCCTCATCTGATAACAGCTCTACCCCACACGTCCATTTAAGTGGAGTGGGAGGAGAGGAAAGATGGGGTGGAAGTAGGGAAGGAGGGAGGGAGGAAGAGAGGGAAGGAGGAAGAGACATGAGTGAACATACCAAAGGCATGACCCAGCCTTGACTGCCCAGGATGATGATCAGTGGCTGGAATGAGGCAGGCCTCAGGCTGGCGAGACTCATCTGTCCACAGTAGGGATTAACCTTGGTAACCGGGATCCCGGGACTGTCCCGGGAACCCTTCACATTTCCCGATAAAAAATAGAAAATACAATAAATCAAGAATTCCCCAATGTCGCACTTATGCAAATCCACAAAATCCACAACATGTGCAGCAGCAGATTAGCAAAATAAATGCATTATCCAAACAGGTTGACGCATGGAAGCCTTTAGCTTAGCGTATTTACACATATTTATTTAATTAACACTGCCGCTCAGCACACACGACCCGAATGCAGTTAATAAACCCTACAGGAAACCCCTACATGATAGACCCTTTTACATTAAACAACACTCTTGACGACAGTAAGACAGTTATGTTTTTGTTACTTCTAAACAAAATAACTTTTTGGGGTTCTCACACGCTTACAATAATATTTTGAGTCACTAAGATTATATTTGGTAGTTTTTTTTGCAAAATAGATGGATGGAGCAGTTGTTTGCTAGAATGCTAACGCTCATTGATATAGGCTGTAGCAAAAACTAACCAAAGTGCCATTATACTGGTTGAAGTTGAAGTGTTTTTTAAGAATAATGCAATTGATTTGCAATGATGACACAGACATTATATTAAGCAGGACATCCATACAAACCTTAAAATCCAATTATAATCCAAAAGTAGTGTGAAATGCACTCAGAATCAACATAGAGGCATTTTTTTGCTGGTGATCTATAAGAACTCCCCCTTGTTCTGCCACCAACTTGCGCATATTGCCCAATTTGTAAGTCGCTCTGGATAAGAGCGTCTGCTAAATGACTTAAATGTAAATGTAAATGTTAGGGGTCTATAACCTATAAAATAGCGTGTGCCTCTGTGCTGTCACAGTGACTCTTCAGACAGTCACACATTTGATAGACCTATGCACAATTCACTACATAGGCATCTCTGTTACAGACATGAAGTCTTGACAATTGGCATGAGGGAAAATTCTAGAGCCTAGGCTAATTTCCAATCCGGTCACAATCCAACTGAAACCCAAACTCCTGACTCGCATGAAAATTCCTAACTTTATTTTATTCTGTAATCCATTGGGTGCATTATCAAAGAACTTCTCTCATATATGCAAGTCTAAATACTGCTACAGTATAACATTTGCTACAGTATAACTTCTCTGTGCTGTTTCGTACTTGCTGCTCATATGAGTTTCAGTAGAGAATGTGTAAGCCACAAACAGGTTGAGAGTAGATATGGATATTTTTCAACAGAGATGGTCCCCATTTAATCTCTCGTGGACAGATGAAATAGCGAGAATCTGTCAAGACTCACGTAGAATTATGTGATTACGAGCAGCAGTAGTTCCTGGTTTGGGGTTTTAGTCACTGATTATTTGGACAAATCAGTATTGTGCTTAAACTGGTGATTTTCAAGCCTGTGTGTGGATGATAAACGGTTTTCAATAGATTCCACCACCACAAAGTCAAAATTGGCTATATCGTAAAAATTCATGAAAACTAAAACTCCCTTTTGGCCATGATAAACACTTTTGGCCATGAAATTTGGAGACTTTGCTTCCTTACTTTGTACAAAAGTAAACAAAATTGTTGATGTCATTATCCCCAGAAGTAAAACAGGAAATGACAAACTTTTGCAAGGTAATTTTACTTCTGGGTTACCAAGATTAGTCCACATTAAGAAACCTTAATATTGAAACTATTTCCACTCTTCATCTCCCCATTGATCATGAGCTGATCTGCTACACTATATATACAAAAGTATGTGGACGCCCCTTCAAATTAGTGGATTTGGCTCTTTCAGCCATACCTGTTGCTGACAGGTGTATAAAATTGAACACACAGCCAATCAATCTCCATAGTCAAATATTGGCAGTAGAATGGCCTTACTGAACAGCTCAGTAACTTTCAACATGGCACTGTCACGTTGCCACATTTTCAACAAGTCAGTTTGTCAAATTTCTGCCCTGCTAGTCAACTGTAAGTGTTGTTATTGTGAAGTGGAAATGTCTAGGAGCAACAACGGCTCAGCCGCAAAGCGGTAGGCCACATAAGCTCACAGAACGGAACCGCAGAGTGCTGAAGCATGTAGCGCGTAAAAATCATCTGTGAGAGTTTCAGAAGAAAGTTCTTTGTTTCTGGCCATTTTGAGCCTGTAATCGAACCCACAAATGCTGATGCTCAAGATACTCAACTCGTCTAAAGAATGCCAGTTTATTGCTTCTTTAATCAGAACAACAGTTTTCAGCTGCGCTAACATAATTGCAAAAGGGTTTTCTAATGATCGATTAGCCTTTTAAAATGATAAACTTGGATTAGCACAATGTTCCATTGGAACACAGGACTGATGGGTTGCTGATAAAGCGCCTCTGTATGCCTATGTAGACATTCCATAAAAAATCTGCCATTTCCAGCTACAATAGTCATTTACAACAATAACAATGTCTACACTGTATTTCTGATCAATTTGATGTTATTTTAATGGACCAAAAATGTGCTTTTCTTTCAAAAACAAGGACATTTCTAAGTGACCCCAAACTTTTGAACGGTAGTGTATATATATATATTGCTTGTTTTTAGTCCCATCCTTCAGCTAACCTCAACCCCACCAATCTATCTCAAAACACCATCCAATTTTTTAAAACTTTTCTATTCTCATAGTTTCTACATATTGTAAATTAAAGACAACATATTTTGCTAAGAGTATTATTATTTTATTGATCGATTGACTAAGACTTTTCAGATCACCCAGCAGTGCTAGTTGCAGAATTAACTCTGGGTAAATGTTGCAATTCTTCAGCCATTCCTGAACCTGCGACCAAAAACGAGCTACATATGGACAGTACCAAAACAAATTATCTAATGATTCTGTTTCTTCGCAGCAAAATCTGCAGAGCTGGGATATATATAATATTCTTTATTCATGTCTTGGAGATACTCTGCCTTCTGCATCAACGATTACAGGCCAACATATGTTCACAAGCTATTACTCACTTCCTTTTTTGCTAGCTTGTTGTCCATGTCGTCTTATCTATTCTATAATTGTGCCTTATTATACAGGCCAGATAAGCACGAATGAAGTCGGGATGCCGCCTCTCATGTAAGCAATTTCCATGTTTTGGCTTTGATCTAACCTTGCTGCTTCTCAGTTTGTATGTATTTGTTTGTGTTACTATACTTGTGAGGACCAGAAGTCCTCACAAGAATAGTAAACCAAGGAGATTCAGACAACTGAGGACTGTTGAGTGGTCATAAAATGAAAAAAGGTCTATTTTAGGTTTAGGGTTAGAATTAAGGTTAGAGGTTTGGGGTTATAAGGTTAGGGATTAGGTTTAGGGTTTATGGAAAATAGGATTTTGAATGGGAATCAATTCTTGGTCGCCAAAAAGTCCTCACAACTATAGTAATACACAATTGTGTGTGTGAGAGTGTGTCTGCAGAGGAGACCTGATCTTGCACAACACAACACATCACGACAGTGAGGAGGAGATGCAGAAGCATTTCATTTGGCCCCGGCTACAGACACAAGCACTGGGCTTGTGGTGGGCAGCTCAGGTCTCATCTAAAACCCCTGCCTCGCCCCCTCACCACACCCCTTCACCTCACACGCCTCTAATTACTAGTCATGGGAATACTGGGAAAACAACACCACCAACAACACCACCATGTTCAAAGATCTTTGCTAGTTTTGAACGACTGCCATCACATTATGGGATAGATGAGGCAGTACAGTACGCGGACATGTAATCGATTCATTGGTAGTGTACATATCCTGGCATCATGAGTGATGGCACACCCTGTTGCTGGTTGGAGTGGGATGGGATGGAAGGCACTGTGGTTGATCTATAATGGGTATTTTACAACACCTGACTATTTATATAATAATTAAACAGCAGTAATTGTGTGAAAACTCAATCATGGGTCTGTGTAGACCACGTGACGCAACATTGGGCATCAACATCTCAGTTACTTCGCTCCCTCCCTCCTCCCTTCCCCGATTCTCTCTCCGGGGTATGGCCTGTACTTCAATGGAAAACATTAAATGAGGAGGAGATGGAAAGCTAATAGCAGGGTCATTCTTCGATTCAGTAACTTACAGAGCCTAGTAGATAGTCATATGGGTTTGATTTGAGCTCTGATGTAGGTAAGAGGAGTGAAAGTACATAGCCTCAGATAACCAAATTCTAAATCATGACTTAGATCCCTGATTTAATGTCTTTGCTGTGTGGGGATAAGGTACTTTCTTTAAGTGGTCAACAGGCTTTTGCTTGCATACTCTCTTACAGAGTAGTAAACTGCTGAGAAACATTACCGTTTTCTTTCTGAAATGTGGGACTGTTTAAAGTCGCTGATGAGCTCAGTCTGTTCCAACCCCCCACACACACACACACACACACACACACACACACACACACACACAAACACGGGATGTGTGCTCATCCATGGAAAGCACGCATCCTCAGGAGTTCCTCGTCACTGATAGCCTTTGAGACAGAGCACCTTTTCACAGCACTTACTCAAACTAGCAGTTTAACTGCTCTGGGCGGTGGTGTGAGGACCAGAGGCATGTAAACACTAGACTACAATGCGCAGACTGACCAGACTGCACACTTCTGTCATTCAAACCTCTTTACGACTCTGTCCCCACAAGCCACAGAGCCGTCCTAGGAAACAATATGCTGGCAACCCACACAACCTCAGCTGAGTACAGCCAGAGGGATAGTACAGGGTACTACAGCACAACAAATACATGAAATAACAATAATACCGTCTTGTTCACTAGAATATGACTTATGATACAAGGTCATTCATAATGCTGAATGATAATTCATGGAGAAAAAGCACATCTCAAACCTGTAAACATTCTGAATGATTTTCCAGCCTGTAGTGTCACAATGCAAAAAGTAAACAAACAAGTCTTAAGCAGAGCCACTTTGTTTGCCTGTTTTTCTTCTTCTTTCAATTTGCATCTGGAGATGTTTAAATGTCACTCAAATATGTACTGGGTGAACTGGCGGGGCTCAAAGAACTGACAAAAATGGCCGGAGAACCATGGATGCAGTATTCTTTCCCTCATCACTGAGGTTGACTGCAGAGAGAGTCTCCTGAAGACACCTCACACATGAAAATCGTTTTTTGGGGAGTGAGACGATGAGGACTTTTACTAACAAACATATGTGAAAGTCAAGAGTGGAGAGAGAGAGATCGAGAGGTGGACAGAGAAGAAAAAGAGGAGGAAGAAACCTGCGGGAGCCTCAGAGAACTATGAATGTCTGTGTGCGACCCGTGCCAAGAAAAACAAGGCGTAAGAGAAGGTTGGGATCTGATTTCAGCAGAGGCATGGCAGGAAATGGCCTCCTCTGGGGGAGGGGTGTGGGTCCACAGCCACGCATAGAGAGAGAGAGAGAGAGAGAGAGAGAGAGAGAGAGAGAGAGAGAGAGAGAGAGAGAGAGAGAGAGAGAGAGAGAGAGAGAGAGAGAGAGAGAGAGAGAGAGAGAGAGAGAGAGAGAGAAGGGGGGAGAAAGAGGGAGAGCGAGAGAGATCACATCTCTATAAACCCCTCTACAATCCTCACATGACACTCCACATCTTACTCTAAATATGAAGATGACACAGTTTGAATTATCAACACAGATTTGGTCCTCTAAAACCTCTGTGAAATTCAAAAGGTCAGCTCAGTTCAGGCTGCCTCTCTCTCCACTAGTCAGGCCAATATCTGCATCTGGATCACCACTACACAACAGAGCCACAGGGACATTACTCACCACATGTGCTGGGAATTAGTGCTGGATAGGCTGTTTTGAGGCTAAAACTATACTGAACAAAAATAAAAAAAATATAAATGCAACATTTAAAGTGTTTCATGAGCTGAAATAAAAGTTCCCAGAAATGTTCCATATGGACAAAAAGCTTATTCCTCTCAAATGTTGAGCACATATTTGTTTACATCCCTGTCAGTGAGCATGTCTCCTTTACTATCCAGCTGACAGGTGTGGCATTTTACTAACCTGATTAAATGGCATAATCATTACACAGGTGCACCTTGTGCTTGGGACAATAACACAATGCCACAGATGTCAAGCTCATGGGCTGGCGTGGTTACATGTGGTCTGCAGTTGTGAGGCGGGTTGCTACTGCCAAATTCTCTCAAACGACGTTGCAGGTGGCTTATGGTAGAGGAATTAACATTAAATTCTCTGGAAACAGCACAGTTGGACATTCCTGCAGTTAGCATGCCGGCTGCAGGTTTTGAGGGAGCGTTCAGTCGGCATGCTGACTGCAGGTTTTGAGGGAGCGTTCAGTCGGCATGCTGACTGCAGGTTTTGAGGGAGCGTTCAGTCGGCATGCTGACTGCAGGAATGCTCTACAGAGCTGCATAAGTGATGCTCTCCACTTTCTGGAGGATCGAGTTTTGAAATCAGTGGAATTAGAGTATGATAGCTAAGGAGAAGGAGAAAATTCTGTCGTTTCATTGCAAATATGCAGACAGAGTTGAAAAGAAAACACACAGAAGGCAGTTTTATTCTGGAAACAGGTGTTTTATACATCTTCAAACTAAGGGCAACCATGGCATCCGTGACAGAGAGGGAGAAGCTACATTTTCAGATATCACACATTTCTAATTTTGTCAAAGTCATTTTCATTTCAAGTTAAAGTGCACTGATAGCTAGCTAGCTAACGTTAGCTGGCTGGCTAGCTAATTTTACGTGTATGATCGATCTGTGTAGTAATATTATTCGTATTTCAGAGCCATTTGCATTGCTACTTATAGCCTAATGTTAGCTAGCTTACATTGAACCTGGTTGGTTAGCTACCTGTAGATTCATGCAGGGTAGGAACGTTATGAGTTGGAATTATGGTTCATTGTTTAGCTAGCTACAGTCGGAGTCGGAAGTTTACATACACCTTAGCCAAATACATTTAAACTCAGTTTTTCACAATTCCTGACATTTAATCCCTGAAAAAATTCCCTGATTTAGGTCAGTTAAGATCACCACTTTATTTTAAGAATGTGAAATGTCAGAATAATAGCAGAGAGAATGATTTATTTCAGCTTTCATCACATTCCCAGTGGGTCAAAAGTTTACATACACTCAATTAGTATTTGGGAGCATTGCCTTTATATTGTTTAACTTGGGTCAAATGTTTTGGGTAGCCTTCCCCAAGCTTCCCACAATAAGTTGGGTGAATTTTGGCCCATTCCTCCGGACAGAGCTGGTGTAACTGAGTCAGGTTTGCAGGCCTCCTTGCTCGCACACGCTTTTTCAGGTGATTTCTGATGGCCACTCAAATACCTTGACTTTGTTATCCATAAGCCATTTTGCCACAACTTTGGAAGTATGCTTAGGGTCATTGTCCATTTGGAAGCCCCATTTGCAACCAAGTTTTAACTTCCTGACTGATGTCTTGAGATGTTGCTTCAATATATCCACATACATTTCCGTCCTCATGAAGCCATCTATTTTGTGAAGTGCACCAGTCCCTCATGCAGCAAAGCACCCCCACAATATGATGCTGCCACCCCTGTAGTTCATGGTTGGGATGGTGTTCTTTGGCTTGCAAGTCTCCCCCTTTTTCCTCCAAACATAACGACAGTCATTACGGCCGAACAGTTCTATTTTTGTTTCATCAGACCAGAGGAAATTTCTCCAAAAAGTAGGGTCTTTGTCCCCATGTCCAGTTGCAAACCGTAGTCTGGCTTTTTTATGGCGGTTTTGGAGCACTCTCAAAAGTGAGGTTACAAGTTTATCAACTTTTAAAGCAGAATAACTTTCCCATTGTTCCTCAACTGTAGTGTATGATATAACATTTTCTAGCTCCGAGTCTCTACTTTTAGCCAATGTAAAAATCACAATTTCAATTTTTTTCTACATAAAACCGATTTAGAGCCAGTCAGTCAGAAATGTCCCAGTTCTTCCATGGCCTACATACCCACCCAGCATGTCACCCATTGAGCATGTTTGAGATGCTCTGGATCGATGTGTACGACAGCATGTTTTTTAAAGATATGTGTGACAAACAGACTTAAACGGAAACTATATTCCCAGTCATGTAAAATCCATTGGGCCTCATGAATTTAATAAAATTGACTGATTTATATTTTTGTTCAGTATACTTTCCTTAACTTACAATATTCCACACAGTATAGTATTGGCATGTAAAGTACTTAAGGTCTTATTTGTCATTTGTGTGATTCTAATACAGTGGAGCAGTAGAATTGTAATGGCAGGAACTGCTAGAGTGCTCTGTGGACCTCGCTTTTGTCTTGAGTCAATCTCTGATGTAGCAAATTGGAAATAGAGAAACTGGATACCTTAAGAGGAAAAGCAGTCTGATTAAAGGAGCCATGTTGTCCTCCAGACTGTGTTTATGTGGAAACACCAACAGAACATAAAACACAGCAGCATAGCCTGGCCACTTGGCCAGTGACGATAAACACTAACTTGTTTCCTTTAGCTAAACCCTCACATGCAGGTCTGACCCTCAGAGCCTGCAGCCCCATCCATCCCCCTTCAGCCCCCTCTGTCCACCCCAGCCTCCTCCGTTCCCCCTCCATGCTGGATGACTCAAAGGTGGGAGTAATGATGCCAGATGTGACCAATCAGGCTGATAAAGAGAGGGTCTGCTGTGGCCCAACACACAGCCCTGCATGGCCTGGGCTCAGTCCTAACTACCACCCTCCCTGTGTAACCTGGGCCTGTACACACCTCCAATGCCCTCTCTCTCTCCCTCCCTCCCAACCTGCCAGTATAAGCTGGGCCTGTACGGCGTTCTCTCCCCCTCCCTCCCTCCCTCCCACGAGCTCAACACAAGTCTGCTCAACACATTAAACAACTTATCCCATTCTGACAGTAGGTTTAACGCAAATGCAGCCATCACAGTGAGTTATGCCATTCAGGTCAGTTGAGGGTTCATGAGAATAATACAAATCATATCTAAAATGGACCTGGGAAATAGAATTGCATCTTAAAACTGTGAGAGAATGAAGGAGGCCTGGAAATTTAGGAAATCTCTTCACCAAGAATTCCCACAAAAAAAATAGGAATGTTATCGTGTCTCAGTGTAATCAAGGTATGACTATTGTTATTGTCAAGTACAAATCTCTTTTAGGGTTTAGTTGTGGTTCATTTTTAGTGTACGAATTATTATAATTATGTAATCCCTCGCCCACCATCCGTGCCAACAAAAATAGGCCTGCGGCTGAATCTAGTTGCTTACCCCTGCTTTTGGGTGCTCTGCTTCCATCAGAATCAGGCAGTGATGAGGTGAAGTCCTGAGAGGGTCGTGTTGTTCATATGTTCCGTTGGAGGAGAGCGAGGTTTGGTCTTTAACACATGGAGACATCTCCTCTATGACCTATGACCTGCCCCAGGATGCTGGAGGAGGAGCTGGGGACACAGACTCCACCCCAGGGTAACCGACACACCCCTGGGACTGTGAGTAATGGTGTCTGGTCAGCCAGGTGGCGTACTTTATGAAGAGAAGACAGACAGGAGGAAGACAGTCAGTGTGCCTCAGAGCTGCTTTACAAACCCTTATCCAGCTCAGAGAGATTAGAAGAGACTGGAATACAGATCATATCCAGACCCTAATCTACCCACCATTCAGATTCCCCCTAAATCGACCCACCAGAATCCAGGATTACTCCTCACATAACGTCCTTTCCAGAAATGTACTTAGCAATTTCTCCATTTTTCCCAGAGGAGCTGACGCAGTTCCAGACGGGCCGCACAACAGCCACTCTGTTGAAGGGAGCTGAGCTGGCTGGGAGCTGCTGGGTACTGCTGGATGAATGAATGTGGACCTTTAAGAGTGCTTATGCACGCACACCAACACACCCACACACATGCGTGTACACACACACAGCGCCGTGTACAATTAAAACCCCATGTCACATGCAGGATGTTTGGACTCCAGCAGCACGCCACTCACGAAGAACATACGCTGCAAACAAACAAGACAACCAAAACCAGGGAATGCAACCACACACACTGTCATTCACTACAAGAGAAGCTACAACTCAACTCTGAAAACACTTTACCCTCTCTCAGCTCGCCTGTACTCTTATATGAACATACCTCAATAGGGCAGTGGCCCAGGTCTCAATTTCTGGGATATGGAGATTACAGTAATGTGTTGGCAGCCTGGCTATAGTTACTCAGAGACCTCCTGGCTGGCTGGCTCACATGCAAATAGAATTCCAACACCTGAGCACCACTATTAATACAGTCTGTTTATGAGCACACATCATGTTTCTTGGATGTTCATGTGATTCTTATCCACTCAGCACCACTGTATGTTACTGGTTATCAGCAGAAATCCCCTCGGATGCATGGGCTCAGAGCATATGGCATTACGCACCAGTGTGCTCTCTTCAACGCTATTAGTTTGCAGCTCTGCTGATTGCTATTACACTTCCAACCATCCAGACATACTGGTAAAACAGATCAGCTTCCCATGCCAAATTAAAAGACTAAAATGTTCATGCGATGAGAAGAGCATGTAAACAAGCAACGTAATTGTAATTTTGAGAGAACTACCAAAAGCACAGAAGGACTGATCATGTGTTATGCCACAATATGTACTGTAAAAGGCCTATTAAGATGGAAGAGTAGGCTACATACTGAGAATACAGGTGACATCTGATAACGGAGGTGCTGTGGACACACTGCTAAAGTCTACTCTAGACTGTCTTTAAACTCATTAGACTGGTAACTCTATATCCGATAAACAATATACTGTGCACACACAAACACAAATCCACAAACAGTCAATGTCACTGAAACCAAGGAGAATACCTATGTAAGACTCTTCAATTTAGATCAGGAGATGGCACAATAGAGAGAGATATGAAAACAAGCCTGGAGGTAAAAGTACATGTTGACCTGATATCCCATCGTGTTTTTAAAACACCTAGCTAGCAGGAGATTTAGATCATAACTGTAGAGTTCATGAAGCACTTCTTCCAGACCTGCCTCCTTGATGGGAGCTCTGATGTCCCACTCTGGCAACTTGACCAACCAGGTCACATAGATCAATAAATGATGTCTGTTATTGCACCTCTCCCTAACTCCCCAAATATCATCTGCTTCTCCCATTAAGTCCTTCTGTCTGAGTCAGTCAGTCCAGATAGATTAAGTCGACTCCAGCTGGACATAGAGTCAGTCAGTCAGTCTCCCTGCAGCTCAGGCCAGCCCGGCCCAGCTCAACCCACAGCTTAGCCTGGCTACAACAGGACACAGATCACTAAATCAGCAACTCAGAGAAAATATAATATTTAATTTGGTATTTCAAGTTTCCAGCCGAGTTGGCAGAGCCGCAGCAACAAAGACTTGCCTAACTGGTCTGTTAATAACATTAGAATGTGTCATCTGTGTGCACGTGAACACAGGTAGTCAGGTACATAACAGTACATGCTTGGCCTGCTGTGGTGTATACCTTGGCTGGGACTGGGGCTGCTGCCGTACAGGAGATTGATGGACTCCAGTTGGGAATAGGGGGTGTTTTTTGTGGACCTAAATCATGACTGTTACTAGAAAGGACTAATTAGGAGAGCAGAGTTCGGAGCGGAGCGGCTGACTGCGTGCTTGCCTGGGGAGTGTGTGGTTTGGTGAGTGCTTTTCAGGAGGTCTCCAGGACTCCATGCCACGTTCTCCATGACCTCACTACAGTACTATCAGACATGGTTAGCTAGCTACAGTAGGTATGCAAAAACTCCTACAGAGTCCTATGTGGCACAGCAGAGCCTCAGTCACCGCACAGGGAGAATAATTAGGGGGCAGGGGGAGGGAAGATACTTACTGTAGCTACAGTACAGTGGCCATCTGGGCAGTGTTCAATCGGAAAAGAGCGATTAAGAATTTAGCCTGAGAGCTGATGGGAGGTGAAGTTCAGCAGCTGGTGGTTTTGGAGTTTAATGTGTTCTCTGGGACTCAATGGAATACGCCGGGCTGCATAATGGTTGGAGGCTCTGTGCCTATCTCGACGATGTTCTCTATTGCAGAGACTAGTATTAGGTGTTGATGTGAACTGTGGTCGATCGACCAAAGACGAACAAATCAGGGCGATCAAAGTCTTTGAAATAGTATTTTTGTACAGCAAATGGTGAGAAATGAGGCATTGGTGTGCATAAAACTGGAACATTGGAAGGGTAAAAAGCGCAAAAGATTTCAGGCAACAATGTCAGCATAAAACAAGCAAGTTGTTATTTTACATGAGGCATGAGTCATGACACAAAAATAACTATGTAAGTGATCGTCTCATTCCAGGCCAAACACTCCCACCATGAAACTGACCCTTATTGTAGTTCTCTGCCATTGGCGAGCAGCATACTGTAGCAATGGCATATCGTTTCCCTATAAGCCCTGTGTTTCTGCTGAGGCCTTCTTCTCTAACGAGGCAGCATGTAGGTCATTTGCAGACAGTTGATGTTGATTAGGCAGGGCATGACACCCTGAGCACATGGACACATATCCACCAATTAGGTTTGGCCTGTTTGACTATCAGGATTTACAGGACTGTAAGCAGAGACAGAAAAGGAAGCGAGACTTCCCTGTCCCTCATTTTTTCAGGTTCATTTACAGTGAATAAACTAAGCAGACCAGACCCAGCTGCTATCGCATTTGTTTCTATGGCAGAGCCACCCCTTAAGCGGACCGGTAATGTGACCATTTTTCTTCAACGATTAACGGCCTAAGACATCTTCATTTATCGGCCATCTTTGCCGTAAAGACCACGAACAGGCTGGTGTGAGAAATCTAAATGGCTATATGGCTTAGGTCCTGTGTTTAGGCTGACCACATTACTGTGTGTCCAGATATAACTGTAGGCGAAAGCTTATGTCTAGGGCCCTAAGTTGTGCCTGGTCAGGTTGCATGAACTAAGAGCCTTACTTATGGTTAGTGACTACACACGTCTATCCTGCTGTGGCCCTAACAGACTACGTTCTATCACGGTCATATGCAGTTAACTGATAGCCAAACCAGGACATTGCAGATCAAGGTAACATCTGAATGATGCTAGGCTACAGTCAGCAGAGAGACAGCAATCAGATCTGCGGAGTGACTCACATCAGAGCTCTGGGTGTGCAGCCTCTGTGCGTTAACTCACTCCCACAGTATGACTGCATTATGGTGACGCAAGGCAAGATGGTTGCAGGAGGGCTCGATACTTTTGGCTGGCGTTAGAGAGAGGGATAGATTTAGTTCTCAATCTGGATGCTATGGGCCTAAAATGACTTAATAAACGGGAGCTGACATTTTCAGTGCCAAGGTGGAAGCATAACTTTTGGAGAGCTTGGAGCGTTACTCCTGTTTCCTATTCAGCTGTACTGTACTGTAGGTGCGTTTGTGTGTCAGTGTGAATGTGTCAGCAGCTAGGATCATGAGAACCTGTGTTATGGCAGCACATCAAACAAGTCTGCTGCTTGTCTCCCACTGGGCACTGGTGTGTCCGTGGAGACAACCTCAGTAACCCCGCCCCAGAGGGCCGTCCCCTCGGTCTCCTCGTCCTAGGCTCATTCCACTTCCTCTCTGGCCTGGCCTGGCCTGTCTGGAGAACACTATTCCCAAGGGGACCATGGGAAGGGTTCACACAACAGTATTGGCCTGGAGTCTGCCTGCTCACTCCTACACAGTATACATCTAGGAGCCATGCCAGACTGCCAGGGCCCTGCTGCTACTGAGAGCTCCCGTTCCTCAAGCAGGCCAGACCAACTCAGTGTTTGTAACAAGCAACCCAATCTACTACTAGCCCCACCCTCTCCCTTCCCCTCTTTTCCCCTTCCCCTCTCTCCCCCTTCCCCCCTCTCTTCTCTCCTTCACTCCCTAACAGACATGTACTGATGGAGAGATAACTTGAAGGTTATCCTGAAAGAACTGAGGCTCTGGGGAAGAATGTGAAGAATGACACTCATGTTCTCTGGACAAGGAGCATATCAGAGCACTGCTGACACGAGCATGGTGTATGGGCTTGTCATCTCATCCGAGCTGTCTGTCTGTCAGTGTGAACTGTGAGGCCGGCTGATGTAATGTAGGAAGGGCACAAAGATCATGTGGTGTATGATGTGGTCCCAGTTCGGCAACAAGCCCTGCACTGCAATCACTGCCTCTTTTTTTGTTATAACACTGTGCCAGACGGAAACACATGTACAACCCACTCATTGAGGCAGACTGGTGTATAAAATTGTGTTGAGAAATGGGACACACTTTGAACAGCAGAACAACAAACCTTTTAAAAAAAAAGTTATTATTTTTCCAGGCTTGTAATTCCAACCCCAGTTGTTGGTGAACAGAGCCCTGAAATATGGATAGCATTAAAGACATGGTTAATTATATGGAAAAAGACAATGTTGAAATAATAATAATTTCATCTAGACTTTCCCCCGTATTCAGTATCTATTCCTTTCAAGCTCATTATTCAAAGAGTGGAACAGATCAAACACTGATTGAGATTCAGCGGTAAGTCAGATTTCCATTGGCAGAGCTGTGTAACACATTGGTAATGAGTGAGTCATGTGAGACCCACAGCTGCTCTGGCTGAGGCTCTTTGGGCTCTGCTCAGAGGCAGCTAGCCCACATGAAAAAATACTACAGTTTACTATAGAATACTACAGTACTTACTATAGAATTATGTAGTATAATGTAGGATACTATTGAAAATACAGTATTATTCGCAAAAAAAAACCTGCAGTAAATACTACAGTAATGTTCGCAATATAGTGTTGAGGGATTAGTGCTTTTTGACGTTGGTACGGTTGAGGTTCAATTACAAAAAATCATCGCAGTTTTCCAAAAATTTGAAACATTAAATGCCTTGTGAAATAATGACATTACAATGATTTTAGAGCTTTTTACTGGAAATTCACAAGACAAAAATGATGAACATCCCAATAGCCAAATCCTTGAAAATCATCCATTGTCTCTATCAGTTCCACATTGGGTAGATATCAATAGAAATAGCTGTCTGACGATCATTTTATTAGTAGAAAAGCCAAACTTTCATGAACTGTCTCTGTCCCTAATGTCGTTGTGTTGTGTACATTCCTCTCTCATGTGGTCTGTGGGGTGTGTGTGTGTGTGTGTGTGTATGTGTGTGTCTAACCTAAAGTAGCAAGCTTAAAAGTGTATCTGTCCAGAGATCTGTATGTCTGAGAAGGAAAATGGTAATTGTAATTAATTACCACGTTTCTGCGCTGAACTAGATTCAATATTTGCTGAATGAAAACGACAACTCCCTTCAGCCCAGTGTCCCACAGTTCCATACTTGATTTCTCTCTAGAGAAATGGCGCGGCTCACAAAAAAAACAAGTAAATGGAATTCATTCAAGTAACTGAACCGACGTCAGTCAATTAGTTGTTTAATAACCGAAAACCCTCAGAAATGTTGGTTAATTGCTCAGCACTACCGCAAAAACACTACACTTTAAATATAGTAAACATTACAATATTGAATTTGCATTCAATTGCATATACCCACACATCCCAATTTGTGCTATTCATAAGTGAGAAACCTACATGCTGAGTATAGACCATATTGTGTTCTATACAGGTTCAAGAAAATATCAAAAGCTCAGAACTATCCATTCAGAGCCCTGTCCTACCTACCTACAGGTTATGGACTTTAGTCTGCAAAAACTCCACAGTGAATACTACAGTATATATACCATATTATAAACTGGGTGGTTTGAGCCCTGAATGCTAACTGGCTGAAAGCTGTGGTATATCAAACAGTATACCACAGGTATGACAAAAATATTATTTTTATATTATATTATTTTTACATTAGTAACCAGTTTATAAAAGCAGTAAGGCTCCTTTGGTGTTTATGACATATTGCCAATATACCACGGCTAAGAGCTGTATCCAGGCACTCCACGTTGCTTGTACATAAGAACAGCCATATACCACACCTCCTCGGGCCTTTTTGTTTAACTACACTATAGTATACTCAGCTCACTGAGAACTAATAAAGAAGGCAGCTCACTGCTCAGTGTCTTCTATAGCTCTGTCTGTCATTCAGCATGATGAACTAGACTAGCTGTAAAATGTGTAGTGTCGTGCAGAGTATCATCCCAGATATGACACAGAGAGATACACTAGAGAGAGAGAGCATTCCAACATGGAGGTGTCTCCTCTAGTTCTACCAGTGGTGGTTAAAAGGCATGTAAGGCATAGTTACTGTTACACTAAAATAAATACCTGGACAAACATTTTTTGTTATCATGAAGTGCCCTTCAGGATTATTAGGTGTGAGGCCTCTTAACTTTAATGGAGAATAGAGAGGTTCTAGCACAGTGTGATGTTTTGTTTCAGTCCCTGAGTGACCTAGCTGTCTGCCTGCCTTTCCCTGTTGCTTGTAGCTGTGCCCACTACTTCTTCTATATTCACCTTGTTGGTCCGTATGCTGTTCGCCTGTCACCACACTCACAATGGACCACACATTCAGCTCAATGGGGAAACTATGCATAAAGCTCAGCTTAAAGTGAGCAGTGGGTCAAAATTGGACCAGACTGGTTAGCTTAGATAAGCAGAACCAGGCAGGGTGATCGTCCTTCTAGAACAGTGGTTCCCATCCAGGGGTACTAGGACCCCTGGGAGTACTCCCACAGGGGATACTTGAGAAGAGCCATGAGACCATAGGCCTACTGGTAAAATGCACATGAGGGGTACATCAGGGATACTCCAGGCAGAGCAAAAAACAGTTGATGGTAGAGTAACCGAAAAAGGTTGGGAACCACTAGAACAACAAACCTGACCCAGGCCAGCAGACAGCAGGTAGGCGAGTAGAAAAAAATAATGTTACTAAACCTATGGTCAAATATATTGTGTCCCCTCCTCTTCTGTACATATGGAAACAACCAGCACATACCCCTATGCCCATTCCAAATTTGACTCTCTCCTGAAAATTCCCACTGACCAAATGTAGGATATACCTCCAATCAGCATTGTAGATATATATCTATTTGTTTGTAAGAGTCAATTCATTTGGGATTCTGCAGTATAATTGAGGGAAAATGTTGTATCTTAAACTATTCTGATGTGTCCGTAATGTATACATTGTAGAGCGTTGAACTTTGAACTTTCCTTTGTGCTTTATTTATTTATTTTCTATGTTCTAACACAATGCTCTCTTCAGGAGGGCTACACAACCGTTGTATAGACTTGACAGGCGGGTGATCTCACACTTGCTAATCAGCCCGTCTCTGTGCTCTGTGAGGTGGAGACGTGCACATTCAGGGTGGCACCTGCCATGCAGCACCCTCGCTCACTTAAAAAAAAAGCTCAAACATATGACTATGTTGATGACTACAGCCCAACGAACGCTGAAGGTCCCAAGGTCAGCCCATTGGTATTCAAGGTCAGCCCATTGGTATTCAAGGTCAGCCCATCGGTATTCAAGGTCAGCCCATTGGTATTCAAGAGCAGCAGTGCATTAACAAAAGTGCCACAAGTTTGAAAATACACATTTTTTCATCTGTCAACGCCATTGGGCTTTTTAGGATGTTTTGACACAATCAAGCTTGCAAAAGTGTCTGCTTTTATTCCAAATAGATGTAGGCCAATGTGTCTCTAAGGCCATCTTAATCCAACTGTTGAAATTAAAACCAAATTCAGTTCAGTGGGCATTCTGTGACAAGATGTACCAAATATGTCAGTGACATTATGGAAAGAGAGGGCATTTGGCACAGGATTTAGATAGATCATTTGTCTTCCAGCAAGCAGCTCTTCACTCTTCTGCAGTCTTAATTCATCCGAGCAAGGACTGTGCACCACATTTCCTCACAGCTGACAAATTCTGCGGGACTAGCTGATACAGTAGACATTTCCTCATATAGCCATAGGTTGAAATGATGTCTTTCTGCGCCTCGCTACACATGATTATCATACAGAACTGCCTAAAGTAACATCCAGATGAATAAATGATTAAGTTTGATGTACTTAGCAACCATACATTTCATATTTAGAGTTCAGAGTAGATTTCTTCTTCTTCTTCCTCTTCACCATCAAAGCCGCGTAGCACACTGTATCATTAAATACAATGCCTCGGAGCAACTGTAAATACAATGAGTGGGTTTCAGTGTGTGTGTCAGAATGAGTGTGTGTGTGTGTGTGTGTGTGTGTGTGTGTGTGTGTGTGTGTGTGTGTGTGTGTGTGTTTAGTGCACAGTACTTGAAATGTGTATTATTTATTAAGTCCCTGAGGGGGTTTTCTGTAGTTGTGATATAGCTGCTGTTGAATCACAGCTTCTAGCATCGTTTAAGAGCTCCAGAGTTAAAGACTAACTCTGTGCTAACTACTCCACTCTCTCTCCCCCTTTCTTTCTCTCTCCGTCTTGGTCTCTCGCCTCTAGGGCTTGGAAGGGCAGCGGCTTCAAGACCGGCTTGTTAACCGATTACTGTCTCTGGAATGAATAGCACACAAAAGCCAAAGCATCTTTCAGGAGATATTTTTTAAAAGCGTTGAATGAAAGGGCTAATTAACTAAAAGTGAATCATGTGTTCGCAGGCAAGTGTTTCTCCTCAGTTCCAGTTGAGTGATTCCTGCTCTTGTTATATGTAGAGTGGTGTGGATGGGAGAAGAGAGGGAGGGAGGGGCGACGGAGGGAGAAGGTTTTTTGGGGGGTGGGGTTGTTTTGGGGGGTGGTTGTTAGTCATCTGTGAAAGGCAATGCAACCTGGTTTTCAGAGAGACTGCAACAACAAGGGGATATGGCCTATTTTATTTTTTAATGTATGTATGGGCGATGCACAATATATATATATATATATATCATGTTTTTCATATGTTTCTTCTAAATAAGCGTTGTTGTACAATTAAAGGTCAAATACACTGAATTTCAAACAGTCAGCAAAAATCTAATGAATTCAGGGCTTGTGAAGTTATACTTCGGCTAAATATATATAAGCCTTCCACAGCCATAAGACCCACTAATAATGTCATTATATTTTTTTGCAATAATCACTAATCTGGCTTTCAAGTCTGTCTATGAAAATTCCCTTTTATTATTTCAAATTTAACTGGAACCATGCATAATGCACATCCACTAATGACTACCTTCTTGCAGCAGGCATCAGGCGGCTAAAATGAACACAGGCCTCATCAACAATCTCTCAAGCCCAAGTGCTAGTGATTAGCCAGCTAATCTTTATACTTCAAGTTTAGCCAACTTGGATCTATTTGCTAGCTAACAAGGTTGAACAGTTGAACACACCCTTCTGTCTGTCTCCAATTGTTTGAAAAGTATGCTAGCCTGTCCACTTTGTTCAGATGTTGAAATCAAGTGGCCTAACTTATGTTTTATTCATATTGCACATTTATTAGACACTGACTAGACAGCTAGCATAACAGTCGTTGGTCTAGCGGTAGGTGGTACCACAATTTTCCAGAATCAATGTTCATTGATACTCTTGTTTTAGTAGTGTCTGCCCTGCACACAATTTCAATAGTTGAGACAAAAAACGGATATAGTTAGAAAAGTGAACATCTCCTTTATTACAGTAAAAACCTGTCTCAATTTATTTTAGTATCCATATGACCCATTCTGTTGAACCAAACCTCAAATGCAGGTTGAAACCGGTTGTCTCTGACGAAGATGTGATCTCTCAACTTAGCTGGCATTTCACTACACCCACAATAACATCTGCTAAACATGTGTATGTGACAAATAACATTTTATTTGATTTGAAGTGAGATGTTTCACTATCGCTAAAATCTGTCCAAAATAAGGCCAATGCGTTTCTATGGGCTTATTTTGGACCTAAACTAGTCGCCTGCCTTCCAGCCTTTGGGACGACTCCAGTTGTTAGGGCGGAGACATGCATCTCGTCATAATATACACATCTCTGGTGTAAATGGGAAGGTGCACACAGCACAGAGGAGCGATGGAGACGAGACCAAAAATACAACATGAGAACAAGGGGACAAACGCCCATAAAAACAAAAAATTTAAAATACAGGCATTTGGAATATCGTGCAAAAACATATACAGTTGAAGACGGAAGTTTACATACACTTAGGTGGGAGTCATTAAACCTCATTTTTCAACCACTCCACACATTTCTTGTTAACAAACTATAGTTTTGGCAAGTCAGTTAGTTCATCTACTTTGTGGACAAGTAACTCTTCCAACAATTGTTTACAGACAGATTATTTCACTGCATCACAATTCATGGGAAAAATCTAAAGAAATCAGCCAAGAACTCAGAAAAAGAATTGTAGACCTCCACAAGTCTGGTTCATCCTTGGGAGCAATTTCCAAACGCCTAAAGGTACCACGTTCATCTGTACAAACAACTGTATGCAAGTATAAACACAATGGGACCACGCAGCTGTCATAAAGCTCAGGAAGGAGAAGAGTTCTGTCTCCTAGAGACAAACGTATCTTGGTGCGAAAAGTGCAAATCAATCCCAGAACAACAGCAAAGGACATTGTGAAGATGCTGGAGGAAACAGGTACAAAAATATCTATATCCACAGTAAAACGAGTTCTATATCGACATAACCTGAAAGGTCACTCAGCAAGGAAGAAGCCACTGCTTCAAAACCACCAAAAAAAGCCAGACTACGGTTTGCAACTGCACATGGGGACAAATATCGTACTATTTGGAGAAATGTCCTCTGGTCTGATGAAACAAAAATAGAATTGTATGGTCATCATGACCATCGTTATGTTTGAAGGAAAAAGGGGGAGGCTTGCAAGCCAAAGAACACCATCCCAACCATGAAGCACGGGGGTGGCAGCACTTCACAAAATAGATGTCATCATGAGGGAGGAAAAGTATGTGGATATATTGAAGCAACATCTCAAGACATCAGTCAGGAAGTTCAAACTTGGTCGCAAATGGGTCATCCAAATGAACAATGACCCCAAGCATACTTCCAAAGTTGTGGCAATATGGCTTAAGGACAACAAAGCCAAGGTATTGGAGTGGCTATCACAAAGCCCTGGCCTCAATCCTATGGAACATTTGTGGGCAGAACTGAAAAGGCGTGTGCGAGCAAGGAGGCCTACAAACCTGACTCAGATACACCAGCTCTGTCTGGAGGAATGGGCCAAAATTCACCCAACTTATTGTTGGAAACTTGTGGAAGGCTACCCGAAACGTTTGACCCAAGTTAAACAATTTAAAGGCAATACTAGCAAATATTTATTGAGTGCATGTAAACTTCTGACCCATTGAGAATGTGATGAAAGAAATAAAAGCTGAAATAAATCACTCTACTATTATTCTGACATTTCACATTCTTAAAATAAAGTGGTGATCCTAACTGACCTAAGACAGGGAGTTTTTACGAGGATTGAATGTCAGGAATTGTGAAAACTGAGTTTAAATGTAGTTGGCAAAGGTGTATGTAAAGTTCCGACTTCAACTGTAGCTAATTAATTTGATTAATTCAAATGTATCGCCCAGCCGTAAACTCAACTTCCACTGGTGGACGAGAGCCATAAGAAACATGTAGACAATTAGAATATGCAATATATGCAATCAATCGGTTAGCATAAACAATATGGATTTATGCAAGCTGTGTGTCATGTTCCATATCCTGACTACAATACATCCAAACAGGGACAGTGCAGTCTTTCTGCAATTTTAGTGAACTGGAAACATAATTTTGATTCCTTTAGAGGCCATGGTATGATAGCTTTTTCATTTTCAAGAATAGCCCTAGGTATGACTTAAATGAGAGGATTACAATGTAGCAGAGCATTTATCTACAGATGGTACTTGGGCTAAATTTCCAGACTTAATATTTAGCTAAGAAAATCTGTTTTTGGACACAGCAACCAGGAATGAAGCACTGGAGGACCACAAAGTTACATTTTTTTCCTCAGAGTCATCCCTCATTAGTCAGAGGTAGAGAAGAGAGAGTGAGTCAGAGAGATTAAGGGAGAGAGAGACAGAAAGAGAAAGGCAGAGAGTATGAGAGACAGAAAGAGAAAGGCAGAGAGTATGAGAGACAGAAAGAGAAAGGCAGTGTACAAGAGACAGAAAGAGAAAGGCAGAGAGTAAGAGAGACAGAAAGAGAAAGGCAGAGAGTAAGAGAGACAGAAAGAGAAAGGCAGAGAGTATGAGAGACAGAAAGAGAAAGGCAGTGTACGAGAGACAGAAAGAGAAAGGCAGAGAGTACAAGAGACAGAAAGAGAAAGGCAGTGTACGAGAGACAGAAAGAGAAAGGCAGAGAGTATGAGAGACAGAAAGAGAAAGGCAGTGTACGAGAGACAGAAAGAGAAAGGCAGAGAGTACAAGAGACAGAAAGAGAAAGGCAGTGTACGAGAGACAGAAAGAGAAAGGCGGAGAGTATGAGAGACAGAAAGAGAAAGGCAGTGTACAAGAGACAGAAAGAGAAAGGCAGAGAGTATGAGAGACAGAAAGAGAAAGGCAGAGAGTATGAGAGACAGAAAGAGAAAGGCAGAGAGTATGAGAGACAGAAAGAAAAAGGCAGTGTACAAGAGACAGAAAGAGAAAGGCAGAGAGTATGAGAGACAGAAAGAGAAAGGCAGAGAGTATGAGAGACAGAAAGAGAAAGGCAGAGAGTATGAGAGACAGAAAGAGAAAGGCAGTGTACAAGAGACAGAAAGAGAAAGGCAGAGAGTAAGAGAGACAGAAAGAGAAAGGCAGAGAGTAAGAGAGACAGAAAGAGAAAGGCAGAGAGTAAGAGAGACAGAAAGAGAAAGGCAGAGAGTATGAGAGACAGAAAGAGAAAGGCAGAGAGTATGAGAGACAGAGAGAGAGAAAGGCAGTGTACAAGAGACAGAAAGAGAAAGGCAGTGTACGAGAGACAGAAAAAGAAAGGCAGAGAGTATGAGAGACAGAAAGAGAAAGGCAGTGTACGAGAGACAGAAATAGAAAGGCAGAGAGTACAAGAGACAGAAAGAGAAAGGCAGAGTGTACGAGAGACAGAAAGAGAAAGGCAGAGAGTATGAGAGACAGAAAGAGAAAGGCAGTGTACGAGAGACAGAAAGAGAAAGGCAGAGAGTATGAGAGACAGAAAGAGAAAGGCAGAGAGTATGAGAGACAGAAAGAGAAAGGCAGTGTACGAGAGACAGAAATAGAAAGGCAGAGAGTACAAGAGACAGAAAGAGAAAGGCAGAGAGTACGAGAGACAGAAAGAGAAAGGCAGTGTACGAGAGACAGAAAGAGAAAGGCAGAGAGTATGAGAGACAGAAAGAGAAAGGCAGTGTACAAGAGACAGAAAGAGAAAGGCAGTGTACGAGAGACAGAAAGAGAAAGGCAGAGAGTATGAGAGACAGAAAGAGAAAGGCAGAGAGTATGAGAGACAGAAAGAGAAAGGCAGTGTACAAGAGACAGAAAGAGAAAGGCAGAGAGTATGAGAGACAGAAAGAGAAAGGCAGAGAGTATGAGAGACAGAAAGAGAAAGGCAGAGAGTATGAGAGACAGAAAGAGAAAGGCAGTGTACAAGAGACAGAAAGAGAAAGGCAGAGAGTATGAGAGACAGAAAGAGAAAGGCAGAGAGTATGAGAGACAGAAAGAGAAAGGCAGAGAGTATGAGAGACAGAAAGAGAAAGGCAGTGTACAAGAGACAGAAAGAGAAAGGCAGAGAGTATGAGAGACAGAAAGAGAAAGGCAGAGAGTATGAGAGACAGAAAGAGAAAGGCAGAGAGTATGAGAGACAGAAAGAGAAAGGCAGAGAGTATGAGAGACAGAAAGAGAAAGGCAGAGAGTATGAGAGACAGAGAGAGAAAGGCAGAGAGTATGAGAGACAGAAAGAGAAAGGCAGAGAGTATGAGAGACAGAAAGAGAAAGGCAGTGTACAAGAGACAGAAAGAGAAAGGCAGTGTACAAGAGACAGAAAGAGAAAGGCAGTGTACGAGAGACAGAAAGAGAAAGGCAGAGAGTAAGAGAGACAGAAAGAGAAAGGCAGTGTACAAGAGACAGAAAGAGAAAGGCAGAGAGTATGAGAGACAGAAAGAGAAAGGCAGAGAGTATGAGAGACAGAAAGAGAAAGGCAGTGTACAAGAGACAGAAAGAGAAAGGCAGAGAGTATGAGAGACAGAAAGAGAAAGGCAGAGAGTATGAGAGACAGAAAGAGAAAGGCAGAGAGTATGAGAGACAGAAAGAGAAAGGCAGAGAGTATGAGAGACAGAAAGAGAAAGGCAGAGAGTATGAGAGACAGAGAGAGAAAGGCAGTGTACAAGAGACAGAAAGAGAAAGGCAGAGAGTATGAGAGACAGAAAGAGAAAGGCAGAGAGTATGAGAGACAGAAAGAGAAAGGCAGTGTACAAGAGACAGAAAGAGAAAGGCAGAGAGTATGAGAGACAGAAAGAGAAAGGCAGAGAGTATGAGAGACAGAAAGAGAAAGGCAGAGAGTACAAGAGACAGAAAGAGAAAGGCAGTGTACAAGAGACAGAAAGAGAAAGGCAGAGAGTATGAGAGACAGAAAGAGAAAGGCAGTGTACAAGAGACAGAAAGAGAAAGGCAGAGAGTATGAGAGACAGAGAGAGAAAGGCAGTGTACGAGAGACAGAAAGAGAAAGGCAGGGAGTACAAGAGACAGAAATAGAAAGGCAGAGAGTATGAGAGACAGAAAGAGAAAGGCAGTGTACGAGAGACAGAAAGAGAAAGGCAGAGAGTATGAGAGACAGAAAGAGAAAGGCAGAGAGTATGAGAGACAGAAAGAGAAAGGCAGAGAGTATGAGAGACAGAAAGAGAAAGGCAGAGAGTATGAGAGACAGAAAGAGAAAGGCAGTGTACAAGAGACAGAAAGAGAAAGGCAGTGTACAAGAGACAGAAAGAGAAAGGCAGTGTACGAGAGACAGAAAGAGAAAGGCAGAGAGTATGAGAGACAGAAAGAGAAAGGCAGAGAGTATGAGAGACAGAAAGAGAAAGGCAGTGTACAAGAGACAGAAAGAGAAAGGCAGAGAGTATGAGAGACAGAAAGAGAAAGGCAGAGAGTATGAGAGACAGAAAGAGAAAGGCAGTGTACAAGAGACAGAAAGAGAAAGGCAGAGAGTATGAGAGACAGAAAGAGAAAGGCAGTATACAAGAGACAGAAAGAGAAAGGCAGAGAGTATGAGAGACAGAAAGAGAAAGGCAGTGTACAAGAGACAGAAAGAGAAAGGCAGAGAGTATGAGAGACAGAAAGAGAAAGGCAGTGTACGAGAGACAGAAAGAGAAAGGCAGAGAGTATGAGAGACAGAAAGAGAAAGGCAGAGAGTATGAGAGACAGAAAGAGAAAGGCAGAGAGTATGAGAGACAGAAAGAGAAAGGCAGAGAGTATGAGAGACAGAGAGAGAAAGGCAGTGTACGAGAGACAGAAAGAGAAAGGCAGTGTACGAGAGACAGAAAGAGAAAGGCAGAGAGTATGAGAGACAGAAAGAGAAAGGCAGAGAGTATGAGAGACAGAAAGAGAAAGGCAGAGAGTATGAGAGACAGAAAGAGAAAGGCAGAGAGTATGAGAGACAGAGAGAGAAAGGCAGTGTACGAGAGACAGAAAGAGAAAGGCAGAGAGTATGAGAGACAGAAAGAGAAAGGCAGTGTACGAGAGACAGAGAGAGAAAGGCAGTGTACGAGAGACAGAAAGAGAAAGGCAGAGAGTATGAGAGACAGAAAGAGAAAGGCAGAGAGTATGAGAGACAGAAAGAGAAAGGCAGAGAGTATGAGAGACAGAAAGAGAAAGGCAGAGAGTATGAGAGACAGAGAGAGAAAGGCAGTGTACGAGAGACAGAAAGAGAAAGGCAGTGTACGAGAGACAGAAAGAGAAAGGCAGAGAGTATGAGAGACAGAAAGAGAAAGGCAGAGAGTATGAGAGACAGAAAGAGAAAGGCAGTGTACGAGAGACAGAAAGAGAAAGGCAGTGTACGAGAGACAGAAAGAGAAAGGCAGAGAGTATGAGAGACAGAAAGAGAAAGGCAGAGAGTATGAGAGACAGAAAGAGAAAGGCAGAGAGTATGAGAGACAGAAAGAGAAAGGCAGAGAGTATGAGAGACAGAAAGAGAAAGGCAGAGAGTAAGAGAGACAGAAAGAGAAAGGCAGAGAGTAAGAGAGACAGAAAGAGAAAGGCAGAGAGTAAGAGAGACAGAAAGAGAAAGGCAGAGAGTAAGAGAGACAGAAAGAGAAAGGCAGAGAGTATGAGAGACAGAAAGAGAAAGGCAGAGAGTATGAGAGACAGAAAGCAAAAAGGAGATCTTTCAGACAACATAAGAGCGGCAGTCTCAAAGTCAAAAGCTGCTACTTGTCATTTCAGCTTGATAGCACAAGAGCCTCTTGAAAAGGAAACTAGGAAATATTTTACTGCTGCTCACCGCTTGGAGACCGGAGTCTCGAGTCTGCCCCCCTAGAGTTTCTGCATCATGTAATTTTATTCATGAGCCACGAAACACAGCTAGTGTCCACCTACTGAGCTCTGACTGCACTTGGCTCAGGAGTAGCTCCACTGAACCACCAGACACATAACCAAGGCTCCCATTGCTGGAGGACAGTGGCGGTAACATACCACGCCAGACAAATGACTTCCAGAAACCTCTGAAAACATTTCCAGTAATTGTAAATCGCAAAGTTAGGCCTTTTATCTGCCATACACCTCTCGGGTGGTGAAATATCCTAACTCTGTGTTTACTGAGTAAATACATAGCCTTGTGGATTATCCATTTAGATGACCACTTACTATATATATGTTTTAATGTGAGGCGGCACCACAATGAGAACAGTGGCGACTGTTTAAGAGGCTTTCGACCTCATATAGTAATTGTATGTTCTTTAGGACTTCAGAATTTGCAACGTTGCTTTTTAATCTTGCAGAGTCTACCTTAATATGGGTATACTTTGACACATTTATGATGACATACCGTGGAACAACACATTGTTCATGATTCAGGACAGCAAACCATTACCACACTTCCTAAATGTACAAATCAATCTACAGTACATATACACTGTTTTGTCCTGATAACTGACAAAAATATGTAATGGTATGGATAACACACACACAAACAACATAGGAGAGATGTTTATTCACTGTTCATGAAGCAGCATTATGCCCAGTAATTGTGTAGTTATACAATGTCATGATGTCATATCAATGATACAGTGTAAGCAGTGTTCTTGAGTTGATCAGGGAATCTGATCTGCATCAGGGCAATATTCCCACAGCCCACACACAGACTGGACACAGAGAGAATCTAAGTGAGCCGTCTGTAGCCAGCCCAGCCCACTGCCCACACCCAGAGGCAACCCAAGTCCACTGCGCAGGGCTAGCTAAGTCCCCTGGCCAGAGGCAGTGTTGTGAAGGAACTGTCAGGTAGGTGAGAGGGCCCGTGTAGTTTCCTGTGGATCTCCTAACAGTATATTCTGGTCCAATGTCATCAAATAATCTCTTCTTTATTTACCCTGAGAGCTGAAGAGCTGAGCTGCCTCCACACAGCCAGCCAGAGAAGCACATCTATCAAGGAGGAGGATAGGAGTATATGAGGGACGCTGTTATAGGACAGCGCGTGCGTGCGTGCAAGCGTGCGCGAGAGAGAGAGAGAGAGAGAGAAAGCTCAGTGTGTGTGGGGTAAGGTGCTGCCTGTCAGATTCCCTGGTGAACACCCAGCCTGACATCTGATTACCCCTAGCTTCTTTAGGGGCTTCTGGGAGCCGAGTCCAATGAAGGTCAAACCATAGATGAAAGGGCTGTTTGATCAGGGCCCCGGGCCGTTAGCTTGACCTAATGTGCACGCTTACATAAATATTGACCGGATTTTGAGAACCATGTAAATCACAGGTGTCAAAACTATGGTTCAGTCCGGCCCGCGAGGGGTTCAGTCCGGCCCGCGAGGGGTTCAGTCCGGCCCGCGAGGGGTTCAGTCCGGCCCGCGGGTGGTTCAGTCCGGCCCGCGGGTGGTTCAGTCCGGCCCGCGAGGGGTTCAGTCCGGCCCGCGAGGGGTTCAGTCCGGCCCGCGGGTGGTTCAGTCCGGCCCGCGGGTGGTTCAGTCCGGCCCGCGAGGGGTTCAGTCCGGCCTGCGAGGGGTTCAGTCCGGCCCGCGGGTGGCTTGAGTAAAAAAGTTCTATATTACGATTTCAATATACTTTAACATGACTAAAACCAAATGGAAACTGTTAATAAATGATAATGGACCTTAATTTATACAGTTTCTTAATAATCACAGAAATCACAGCTCACTAATAACCTCAGAAATTATAGCTCACTAATAATGACAGAAATTAAAGATCTTCAGGGACCATAGGATTACCAAACATTCTGAATAGAAGACTATTTTTTAAACTTTTTTTAAGGCGAGGAAATAACACATTTTCAGTGCGGCCCTCATTGCGGCCCCCAAGGCAAAATAAGATTGACACCCCTGGGAGAAAAGGGAGCTGTAATGTCTGCTTCCAACTCACACACTCAAACACGTAGATCCCCTGAACACAGCTCACTCTCCAGATCCCAATCTCCTGAATTCTGATCACCTGTTCACACACATGTATGTCATTATCACACACTATTTAGTTCAGTTCTTTGCACCCCATCATTGTGAAGTATTGTTTGTTTTGTGACACACCTCTATTTGGAGCTCTGTTTTTCCCATAATTCAATCCTCCCGTGTATGATAGTTTTGGCCTGCCTCACTAACGACACCTTTTGACTATTCCCTGCCTGTACTTTAGCCTATCAGATTTCCTGTTATCAACCTATTGCCTGATCTCCCGGAAGACTTTACTAGCCTTTTCCCTGCCTGTACTGTTGTCGTTTTGGACCCCTGTGTATGACCTTCTGCCTGCCCCTGGACCCAGCTACCTGCCTCCTCCTGTGGGCCTTCACAATAAACACCTGCTGTGCCCTGCATTGTGTTCATTACAGGAGCGTGATAGTCATAACGTTTCATGGACTCTCCTTAGTCTTAGTCTGAATGTGTTTGACATTTGACGGATGACCCGATCTTCAAAGAGATATGTACACAATGGAAATGGAAATGTTCCCAGTTATATCGATCTGTTGCCAGTTTCAGTGCAGTGATGGCTGAAATGGAAGTAACAACTAACTATATTAGCCTTATGACCAAATCCACTGTTGGAGAAAGGAACACAAGCATTTCACTAGACCCACAATAACATCTGCTAAATATGTGTAGCGACCAATACAATTTGATTTGAATACAATCCATTAATTTTAAACATATTTGTTTTCAAAACCTGGGCTCACATAAGCATGTGTACATTTTTCTAAAACCTGCCTGCTGATTACCTGACAAAGAAGTTGTGTCAATAAACCATTGTGTGGATAAAGCAAGGCAGAGATGTGTGCAGAGATGTTATTACCCAAAGAATGTTTTATAGCAACATTCGCTGAGAAAGAGCTTAGGGAAGGAAGGCAACTGTAAAAAAAATTCATTTTGTGCTCTACCTTAGTCACTAGGCTAGGTAATGCTTTCAACAAAAGTTAGGAAACCATGGCACATTTGGTTCAGATCAGTGGGGTCACGACCTACACAGGGTTTATTTGGACCTTTACACCAAAATAATCACAGGGCTCACTTTCTCCTGTGATCGACATTAACAGTCTGGAACCACTTCTCTCTGACTAAATGACGTGACTTTGTGTTTGCCCATAGTGCTGCAGGCCACAGAGGTACTGTTCACGCTGGTCTGCCTACTCTGTAACTTTCACCTTCCATCTCAAAACCCACAACCCCTGTGTCACTGTGGCTAACTATGCCAAATCCATTTAGACACCATGACAGACACAAATAAATGTTTTCATATTTCCCAGCTAATAAACATTGAGCATGATCTGGTTGTTATCGTAGAAGGGCCATAAGCCCCAAAATAAAGGGCCTTGTGTAAGATCCGGTGCAGTGTGTGTGGAAACCTAGTCCAGCAGCTGCTGGCCTGATATAGCACGGCTGGAGAGGAGAGGAAAGTAGAGGGGGCAGGCAGACCCTTAAAATCTGTTGTCGTGTTCTTTTAGCGTCTCTCTCTCTCAGCCTATTCTGTCTCATGCCATGATCTTCTAAGGCCAGAGGAACAGTGGGGAATGATTATTTTCGACTTCTCTACTTGACAAAATATGACGAACAAAAGAATCACAGTAGACATGCCTACACTTATACACATGTTACAATGTTTTTGGTTTGCTTGTTTTCTAACATACAGTGAATGCCATCTCTCTCAGTCCTTGAATTGCTGGAGTACATAGTATAAGTAACCCAAAATGAATCTTCCTGTTTAACACTAGAACCACCGTAGGCCAACGGCCCCTGACGTTTGATTCAGTAAATAAATCAATAAAATGCTTCTTGTCTGACTTTTCCTAAATGTTTATATTTTACACTGCTCATTTGCCAGAATTTTGAAATCACAAAACAGGAAAGTATTTAGAGCCTTTCTACCGGTTTGTTTTTCACACCTATTCTTAACTTAACATGCCAAGACAATGTGCTGTAGGACGTTGGTACCCAGCCAGGCACTAATGGGTCTCTTTCTCCTCACTGAATGAATGACAAATGGACGAACTGCCGATAATTGTGCACCTTATTTCACAATTTGATTTAAATTACGCCTAACTGAATGTTAAAGTGGGTGAAGAGGTTGATTTAATTTCTAAAGACAATTGTGTCATTATGAGTTGGTGTTATGACGACTTTTCAGTAGCAAATCATTTGACCACGTGTCTTGCAGTTTGATACCATTCTCTTTTACATTTTACTTAGTAAAAAATAAGCAGTTACAGGACTGTATTATTTAATGAAATTCTATTACTAATCAAATGTATTGTAAGGGGAACGAAAACATGCTATGTGTTGCAGTAGGCCTTTAGAATAATGCAGAACATATCCTTGACACTATCCAAGTTTATGAGCGGGAAACAAGTGATGTCAGTCAGCCTGCACAGCCGGCCCATCCAAACTACCCCTAAACTATACCAACGCTAACTTCACGCAGCCTATACACAAGATTAAATTGGCAGTGACATTATTAGGCCTATCAGTTATCAAATTGTATATGAAGAGGTGGGCACATACTATATTCTACAAATGCATCAAAAGGAGCATCACTTTATCAAGTAAAATATTTCTATATAGTATCAGAAAGATCATATTTTGCAGTTTCTATGACATTTACCTTTATCAAATAACTCATAATTCAAGCAGCGCTGGCAGTAACTGGAGGCTCACCGCAGATGTGGGGAGGTTTATTTAATATATAACCTACCGTGTCCAACAACAGGACACTCCCTAAATCTGTCCTTCTGTCGGGTGTCTCTCCCTCCACATGCCCACTCTATCCTCTGCTTCCCCGGGGTGATAAACGACCTTCCCTCTGCCTGAGGTCCGTTTAATCTCTGTCCCTGACTCTCTGGGTCTCCGTCTCAGATTGGAGGTAGACTGCAGCTCTGAGCCTCCTGTTCCGAGTGCAGGGCATGGGGCCTGACAGTATTAGATACCACTGTTTTTAGACTCAGTGGGAACCCAGACAGGTAGGCTCAAGAGAGCACTCTGACTCCCACCAAAACCCATGTAATCTGGGTAAACTCACCTCACCGCAGAAGAACATACTTTATCCTATTTCTTTAACCCTTTACACTCGTGGGAATTGGCCAATATGGATAGAGCTAAATTGAAATGTTTCTTACAGAAGAAATATGAACAGCATAACCATGGTAGCAATTGAAAGGAAACAGTTTGGAGATAATGGAAAAATCATGTGGGAATCATTTGAAAATCATGTGGGAACCATCTGATAATGGAAAAATCAGGTGGGATTTAGTTGAAAGAGTGTTTGATTGTCAACATGACGAGCTAAGTTATTAACGAGCTAAGTTATTAAATATGATCTTACAGTGTTAGGCTTTCACAGGGTTTCACAAGGTGTGAAGGCTTGCATGACGTAAGACATGCATTCGCACTTCGCTCTGCAGGTTGTATAACGTTTTCATTACATTTCATTATAGTACAACGGTTGATTTGTCTAATCTTAGCAATTCTTCTTAGCTAGCTACATAGCCGTCCTTGTATCAGAGATAATTGCATAATTATCGTATTTCGTCGCCCTAACGTAGCCTTCACTGCTATTCGCCCAGGAGCTAGCAAACGCTAGCTAACGCACACAGATTAGCATCACGGTAGTGCTATTCACTCAACTGAACGACTTGATTAGTTTAGTGTTAGCTTGCTACATAGCTGTCTTTGTTTCCAAGATAATTGTGTAGTTTAGTGTGTGTAGTCTTGGAGTGATTATCTTAATTCACTGAGGTTCGCTAGCCAGCTATTTGTCGTCCTTAACGTAGGAGACTCTGCTAGCTAGCCAACAGCTAACAGCTAACAGCTAGCCAACGTCACCACACACACGTCTACTGATTCGAATTCAACAACCCGGTCAGGTAGTATCACATTTTCATTTCATTTCATTACAGTACAACGGTTTGATTTGTTTGATCGTAGCTAGCTACATAGCTAGCTACATAGCCGTCTTTGTTTCAAAGATAATTGTGTAGTCTAGAGCGATTTCCTAGGTTAGCTAGCCAGCTATTGTCGTTCTTTTAACGCAACGTAACGTAAACAACACTGCTAGCTAGCCAGCTAGCCCCGAATAGTAGCACTGTAGAAACTATTACACTCAACGGAACGACTTGATTAGTGTAGTGTCAACAACGCAGCTACTGCCAGCTAGCCTACTTCAGCAGTACTGTATCATTTTAATCATTTTAGTCAATAAGATTCTTGCTACGTAAGCTTAACTTTCTGAACATTCGAGACGTGTAGTCCACTTGTCATTCCAATCTCCTTGCATTAGCGTAGCCTTTTCTGTAGCCTGTCAACTATGTGTCTGTCTATCCCTGTTCTCTCCTCTCTGCACAGACCATACAAACGCTCCACACCGCGTGGCCGCGGGCACCGTAATCTGGTGGTCCCAGCGCGTACGACCCACGTGGAGTTCCAGGTCTCCGGCAGCCTCTGGAACTGCCGATCTGCGGCCAACAAGGCAGAGTTCATCTCAGCCTATGCCTCCCTCCAGTCCCTTGACTTCTTGGCACTGACGGAAACATGGATCACCACAGATAACACTGCGACTCCTACTGCTCTCTCCTCGTCCGCCCACGTGTTCTCGCACACCCCGAGAGCTTCTGGTCAGCGGGGTGGTGGCACCGGGATCCTCATCTCTCCCAAGTGGTCTTTCTCTCTTTCTCCCCTTACCCATCTGTCTATCGCCTCCTTTGAATTCCATGCTGTCACAGTTACCAGCCCTTTCAAGCTTAACATCCTTATCATTTATCGCCCTCCAGGTTCCCTCGGAGAGTTCATCAATGAGCTTGATGCCTTGATAAGCTCCTTTCCTGAGGACGGCTCACCTCTCACAGTTCTGGGCGACTTTAACCTCCCCACGTCTACCTTTGACTCATTCCTCTCTGCCTCCTTCTTTCCACTCCTCTCCTCTTTTGACCTCACCCTCTCACCTTCCCCCCCTACTCACAAGGCAGGCAATACGCTTGACCTCATCTTTACTAGATGCTAACCTCATTGCAACTCCCCTCCAAGTCTCCGACCACTACCTTGTATCCTTTTCCCTCTCGCTCTCATCCAACACTTCCCACACTGCCCCTACTCGGATGGTATCGCGCCGTCCCAACCTTCGCTCTCTCTCCCCCGCTACTCTCTCCTCTTCCATCCTATCATCTCTTCCCTCTGCTCAAACTTTCTCCAACCTATCTCCTGATTCTGCCTCCTCAACCCTCCTCTCCTCCCTTTCTGCATCCTTTGACTCTCTATGTCCCCTATCCTCCAGGCCGGCTCGGTCCTCCCCTCCCGCTCCGTGGCTCGACGACTCATTGCGAGCTCACAGAACAGGGCTCCGGGCAGCCGAGCGGAAATGGAGGAAAACTCGCCTCCCTGCGGACCTGGCATCCTTTCACTCCCTCCTCTCTACATTTTCCTCCTCTGTCTCTGCTGCTAAAGCCACTTTCTACCATTCTAAATTCCAAGCATCTGCCTCTAACCCTAGGAAGCTCTTTGCCACCTTCTCCTCCCTCCTGAATCCTCCCTCCCCCCCCTCCTCCCTCTCTGCAGATGACTTCGTCAACCATTTTGAAAAGAAGGTCGACGACATCCGATCCTCGTTTGCTAAGTCAAACGACACCGCTGGTTCTGCTCACACTGCCCTACCCTATGCTCTGACCTCTTTCTCCCCTCTCTCTCCAGATTAAATCTCGCGTCTTGTGACGGCCGGCCGCCCAACAACCTGCCCGCTTGACCCTATCCCCTCCTCTCTTCTCCAGACCATTTCCGGAGACCTTCTCCCTTACCTCACCTCGCTCATCAACTCATCCCTGACCGCTGGCTACGTCCCTCCCGTCTTCAAGAGAGCGAGAGTTGCACCCCTTCTGAAAAAACCTACACTCGATCCCTCCGATGTCAACAACTACAGACCAGTATCCCTTCTCTCCTTTCTCTCCAAAACTCTTGAGCGTGCCGTCCTTGGCCAGCTCTACCGCTATCTCTCTCAGAATGACCTTCTTGATCCAAATCAGTCAGGTTTCAAGACTAGTCATTCAACTGAGACTGCTCTTCTCTGTATCACGGAGGCGCTCCGCACTGCTAAAGCTAACTCTCTCTCCTCTGCTCTCATCCTTCTAGACCTATCGGCTGCCTTCGATACTGTGAACCATCAGATCCTCCTCTCCACCCTCTCCGAGTTGGGCATCTCCGGCGCGGCCCACGCTTGGATTGCGTCCTACCTGACAGGTCGCTCCTACCAGGTGGCGTGGCGAGAATCTAGGGTCAGTTTGTTATATCTGGAGTACTTCTCCTGTCCTATTCGGTGTCCTGTGTGAATCTAAGTGTGCGTTCTCTAATTCTCTCCTTCTCTCTTTCTTTCTCTCTCTCGGAGGACCTGAGCCCTAGGAACATGCCCCAGGACTACCTGACATGATGACTCCTTGCTGTCCCCAGTCCACCTGGCCATGCTGCTGCTCCAGTTTCAACTGGCCTTGGCCCTAGGACCATGTCCCAGGACTACCTGACATGATGACTCCTTGCTGTCCCCAGTCCACCTGGCCATGCTGCTGCTCCAGTTTCAACTGTTCTGCCTTACTATTATTCAACCATGCTGGTCATTTATGAACATTTGAACATCTTGGCCACGTTCTGTTATAATCTCCACCCGGCACAGCCAGAAGAGGACTGGCCACCCCACATATGCTCTCTCTAATTCTCTCTTTCTTTCTCTCTCTCAGAGGACCTGAGCCCTAGGACCGTGCCCCAGGACTACCTGACATGATGGCTCCTTGCTGTCCCCAGTCCACCTGACTGTTCTGCCTTATTATTATTCGACCATGCTGGTCATTTATGACCATTTGAACATCTTGGTCATGTTCTGTTATAATCTCTACCCGGCACAGCCAGAAGAGGACTGGCCACCCCACATAGCCCGGTTCCTCTCTAGGTTTCTTCCTAGGTTTTGGCCTTTCTAGGGAGTTTTTCCTAGCCACCGTGCTTTTACACCTGCATTGTTTGCTGTTTGGGGTTTTAGGCTGGGTTTCTGTACAGCACTTTGAGATATCAGCTGATGTACGAAGGGCTATATAAATAAATTTGATTTGGTTTGATTCAGGTGTGTGCGCCGCGGAAAATGTTCTTCACAATAAACAAACAGACTCGTTCTGTTGAGAACAACCCTGTGTATGACGCCAAGTCATCTTGTAACTGTACATCAAACATAGTGATCTTAAACGTTTACCCTGTATATGACATGAGTTTTAGGATTTGGAAATATGAAGTGCTCATTTGGACACAGGCAGTATTTACTATAATCCTCAACATCTCATCTTTCAAAATACATAGACTCATCTTCATTTTCAGCATTTCCCATTTGCAAAAGTTGCTTAATTACCGGGAGGGATGGGGGCAAATTCTTGTCGTGCGGTGCTCAAGTTCAGAACGACTGCCAGTCAAAACCCATACAGTGCTGTGAAGTGCAGAGCCTGAACTCTGATGTCATGTATAGCATGTTACTGTACTGCCACTACGTTCCAATTTAGGGGCTTATTAGTACCCAAATGTTCCATTTTCAACCCGTATATGGGTACGTATATGGGTACGAGGGTAGAGGGCGCTGCTTCATTCTCCTCAGGAAATAGCAGAGCAGATCGTAATGGATTCATTAAAATGTCAGTAAAAGAAAGAGACGTCTTTAAAAGAGAACCTGAGGAGGCCTTGCTTTCCGTGTCATTAGTTGATAGACAGAAGGTGAAAAATGTAGTAGTTCAGTCCACAATGGCTCATTGTTTAACGCCACGCCAGTCCTAACTGGACAATGTGCTTGATTTACACCATCCTTCTTTCATTTCCACACGGTATATGTGAGTGTGAAAGATTGGTAGGGAGAGATGGTGAGATTGAGAAAAATAGGGACAGACTTAATAGATTCTTTAAGAGTGATATGGTTGCACACACTAAATCAAGTTAACAATGGAATGTTTCTAGAGAGTAGTTGTGCCAAGCAGAGATTCAGTAAATAAATATAACAGTGTAATATTCCATGAAGTAAATACTTTGGGCTGTACATATATTTGAAACAGCAGATGGTTCATCAAGAAAGACTAATCTGTGACGCCCTCAAAGCCTTTCACTAACACTGTATGACAGTTAGCAGTTGGTTTAACACAACACTGGCCATTTAAACACACATACCAGACTAGTGTGTGGTTACATTGACAGTGGCTTTGCTTCAATTATGTTCTCCAACATCTCATAATGACTAACAGACTTTATCTTGATTAAACAACGATACATGACAAGCAGCATCAGCAAACACATCAAGGATGTGTAATGCTCTCCTTCACGAGAGAGAGAGAGAGAATAGTTCTACTCTACATTGACAGTGAAGGGAGAACGTTGATTCCTGCTTCAGGCTTCCTCATCCGCATACAGAAGAGACAACAGTGGAGCGAGGAGGTATTTTGAGGGAGGTGCCTGCAGTCTGGCCCCACTCCCACGCCACGTGTGTGTGTTCCTCCACTGCTTCCTCGATGTGGCAGTTCTGGCAATTTCTCTGTCTCTTTTTAAAGAAAGAGGAAGTTTTGAATCAGACAGAAAGGTACTACTTGAAAGCGAAACATCTCTCACAGAAGAACGAGAGAAAGGCAAAACCAGCATAACACAGACTATGAACCAAGCCTTTCTAACAATGTTTTTCTATTTAGACACATTTGCATCAGAAAGGCGCGCAGCGGCCACCAGTTCTACTTTGTTGGCAAGTGAAAGGGAGGCCATCTAAAACCCTTGTGAAGAGACGCTGACGAGGGTGGGAGCAGTAGAATTCTAAAGCGGTCCATGTTGTCAGGATTAGCAATGGAGGCCAGGCTGCCACCGTGAAGCCTTGAATCATCACTGTCTGCCTGTCCAACCTCCCTGCCACCCTTTGTGCTGCGCCAAAGCATCCTGGGATACCACTTCAGCCTCCAATGACACGTTGTGACCCATCCACTGTCTAGACAGGGTACAGCCTAATGGGATGTAAAAGCAGGTGCACAGCTCTTTAAGATGTACTGTAAATGGTAGAGCATGTTTTCTGCGTGAATGGTACAGTCGTTGATTTCTGTAAAGAAACATCTGCAAGGTGATGTACAGTATTCCAATTAGCTCAGATATCACCCAACATCTGCCAGTCGGAAGAGGGAGAATGACCTGCAGTAAATTGATGTCAACCCTTTGTGTTCTTCCGCGTCAATAAAATCTGTAAAGGACATTACAAAGCAAAATAAACAATCCAGTAACATCTATTGGCACTAACCAGGGAGAGATAAGAACGTTTTCAAAAGGAAGAGTGAGTTTGAGTAACCGAGCAAGTTAGACAGAAGTCTGACTGCAGTACAGGGAGGAAGACAAAGAGCTTTTATGGGGTCTTTGTTATAAGCTACTCTGCACGAAGAGTTTCCTGCCATGAATTTCAGCAAATACAATATAGTTCAACAGTATAATGTACCTGATTAAAGTGCTGGTGAAGAATGGAAAATCAATTTGACACTCACAGCTTACAAGAGCCTGGCTATAAAAAGTTTCCATTTGAAGAGAGCACACTCAATCCCCTCTCATTCTGTATATGATTTATGATAGTCAATGAGACGTCTGTAGAGCTGGACATCTATAGATATAACCTGCTGAAGGGACTGATGTTGGAACATGAAGTCACTGTTGAAATGTTGAACAAACTTTGTTCAAATTACAGTATGGCCATTTGAATAGGAACAGCCACACGCACACGCGCACACATGCACCCGCGCACACATGCACACGCGCACACATGCACACGCGCACACATGCACACGCACACGCGCACACATGCACACGCGCACACATGCACACGCGCAACGTCTGAAGCCAACTTTAGAAAAGATAATCCAGGAAATATCCAGGAAGTAAACCAGGAATGTACTTCCATGTATCACCATAATGCTGGACTGTCATAAAAAACTCCCACCTATCATATTAGGAAAAGATACTTATCTTGTTCCATCAGTTAAACTCCATATTTGGAAGGCTGCAGTCCCATAAAATGATGATTCTTTTACAAATAAAAAAGCCTACACCCAAACTGTCCAGCCCAAACCACATGCATGTCAGCATTATGTGTGATTTATCCTAAAGTGTACAGCTGTGGGTTAGCAGCACTAGCTGCCTCGGTCAAATTCTACTTCATGGATAATTTCTTACAATCACTAGTCCTCCCTGACTTTTTTATTTGACATAATACACAGATGAAATCATAGAAACAACTGTGGTTCAGACTCTGGGCTTTTTTGGTAAGGAAATCAATCACAGTAGAATAAGCTGGAGGACAGTGGAGCGTGAAGCTGGCCAAGCTGGTGCCTGCCGAGCCCAGAGAGAGCACTCCGAATGGGCAGTGATTAACGTACAGCAGTCAGGAAACATTTCAGAGGGGCACCAGGAGGAAACAACGGGCCATTACAGCACCAACAAGGGTCTGTTAATCAGCCTATTAGCGTTTAATTGAGGGTAGTTAATTAGGGAGACAGTGGGCAGTCCACAGGGGGAGGAGGGGTTGGGGTCGGGGGCTGACAGGGAGAGCAGCTGGTGCAGGGCAACCTCAGCCTATTGTTACTGAGCCATTTACACAAGCCCAGAGATTGATTGGCAGGAAAATTAGCCTTAATTAAACCTGTCTATTTCTGTCCCTAAAACCTTTAGGGCCCTAAAATTAACAGAGGGAATGAGTTCTATGAATAAAGAGAGACTGTTGTCAGAGCAAAAGCAAACACATTTATAGTCGGTCAACCATGAAAATCATCACCCGCCGGCTCTGCTTTGAGGAAGGGATGCTGTTCAGATGGAGAGGAAAATACTATATTTTTGTGTGTGGCATTGGCATACAGTGGTGGTGCAGATGAAGAGAAGCGGCGGGCCCCACGAGGTGACAGTTCACCTCATACCGTCTTAGGGTTGTATATGTAATCACTCCACAGCTTCAAAAATCTATTTTGCTCTCATTTCCATACGGAGAAGGAAAAACAAAAATGTGCCTTGTGCCTGTTCCAGTCGGGGGGCCTTACTGTGCGCCCTGCACAGCGCAGCGGCCACTACCAGAAGCTGATTATGGCCTCTTTAAAAGTTAGATTTGATTTAATGTCCTCCCTTAGATGAGCCAAAGAGGCTCGGAATGTGCCTCCCTGTGCTGGGCTGCATGGGGCTGAGACTGGCCTGCCTGCACTGAGCAGGGAGCAAGCGACTAAGAGAGAAACAGAGAGTGAGAGAGAGAGCAAGAGACCGAGAGAGAGAGGAGCCGGCCGACTGCACGGGGGCCTGAATCCAATAAAGGCCATGACAAAGGCCTGCTTCTTGTCTCGGGATGCCAAACAACATGTGATCCCCCTTAGGGAAATAACTGCCATTTCTGTTCCTCATAGCCTCCGGGTCAGAAATAACGCCTGGGAACTTGTGACACATGTCTTGTCCAAGATGCCATGTGCTGTGACAACTTATTAGCGACAGTCAGGATGGACTGCCCACGCCATGCTGTCGGACCTGGCATTCTGTCCCTCTCAGGGGGAAAAAATGAATAAAGAATTATTGAACCTTTATTTAGCGGGAGAGTTCATCTCATTCTAGTCAAGTGACGAAAATCCCTAAATCCTTTTAACCCAAGTTTGAAAGGTTCACTATTTTTTTAAATACATTTTCTGTCACGCCCTGACTATGGAGAGCCCCTGGTTCTCTATGGTATAGTAGGTCAGGGCGTGACTAGGTGGTGTTTTAGGTTTATTATTTCTATGTTGGTGCTCTTGGTATGGTTCCCAATTAGAGGCAGCTGAGGTTCGTTGTCTCTAATTGGGGATCATACTTAAGGGTTCCCTGTTTCCACCTGCTATGTGGGATATTGTTTTGAGTCAGTGTATGTAGCGCTGCTGATGTTGCGGTTCGTTGGTTCTTTTTGTTTCGCTTAAACAAATATGTGGAACTTTAATCACGCTGCGCCTTGGTCCGTCTCTCCACACAACCGTGACAGTTTCAGGTAACATACAAAAATCCCTGAGCCGACTCAGTGAAAAATCTGTCAATGTGCCTTTGAGCAAGGCACTCAACACTAATTTCTCCTGTAAATCGTTCTGGATAAGTGTCTGCTAAATGACCAATGTAAAATGTAAGTGGGAGAAATGCTAACAGGACTTCAGACAGAATTAGGCCTCATCAACATGCACGCTTTGTTTCTTCCACAACTCCCTAAACAATTCTACCAGCCACCATTCCCAACTCCTGGCCAGGCAGTCAGGCTGCCATTTAGCACCGGGAAGGTCTGGCTGGTGAGTCGCCACTAAAATAGCTCTGGGGAGTTAAGTGGTGCACCGTGAGTAACCTTACAGCAAAGCGGTCACATGGAGATAAGGAAGGACTGCTCTGGCGTGACCCACAAAATTCCAGACATTGAACGAAGGTGTCACCTCCCCACTCTAACCGGACTAGGTCACATAATTGTCTAAATGAATAGCATTCTGTTTTCTAGTCACCTATCCTTCAAACAATCCTGATTTGGGATTTTAAGCAGGTACAACATGGCAGTCAGTAGATACCCAAAGTAAAATGTTACCTTGATGTCTTGGCAATTGTCAGCTGTAGCAATTAACATATTTCAACAGTCTTGTGATAAACATTTCAACATGAATAAAAATAAGGGGATGGGTGAGGGTAAGTCAAAATAGTGTATCATAGCATATCAGACATGTGGTCATTAGCAGATACATTTTTCAACCAGTCCTCCCAGTCCCCATGCACTTCCAAGCAAGTTAGAAAAACAAGTAATTGCAAGTGGAAAGTGGATTCATATGTCATGCTATGTTTGTTGTGTAGAAACAAATGACAGGCTTTTACATTCTATTCAGGGTGGCTAGTCAACCCACCATCGAACTGGAGAGTCACTTTCGTAACAACAAGCCTACATTATGCCTGAAGGAGAGCATCACATACATTTCTGGGGAAAAACTCAAAAGCACATTCCTTAAATCAGTACCATACGACAGTGACCTAAATAAAATACAGTTGATTACACCCTGGGACGGACATTTCCAGGAGATGCGGCACAAAGTTGTTTTACTGCTGATAAACTCTATCACAGCCTTAGCTTGAGCCTTTACTTCAAATGCTACAGACGAAACAGGGTCAGAGAGAGAAAGAGACCAAGCAAGTACAAACAATGACAACACTAAAGACTATTATTCTGACACTATACAGGCTCCACAGTCCTGTGTGAGTTCTTGACTACAGCTTAAATTGCTGACACAATTAAAGTTGGACACATATCTGCTGGCAATGACACATGGCCTCTCAAGCCTACAACTGGTTTCTCCTCAATGTCAGTTTATTTTAAAGTAGTTGTTGTTTTTCAACCTCCATGACCTGAGAGTTTACAGAGGATTTACAAGGTGACATTTACAACTGAAGCCTCAGCGTCCTCGTTCTACTCCCATTCTTGCATTTGGATTCCTACAAAAACAACTCCATTCCCTGAGAGATCAGAAACAGTCATTTTGGGATTGTGACATTGGTTTAGTCCTGCAGACAATGGTGCTAGGATTCAACATAACATTTGAGGCATGAGTAAACACCCGGAGACATTTCTTAGAGACAAAAACAGCCAAGCACACATTTCCTTTTATAAGCACTAACAATGTGTGGTGTGTCAATGTGAAGATCTAGCCCCGAGAGACTAGGGCTACATGAAATGTGCAGGCAGATGGCTAGGCAACTGTAAAAGAAAAAAGAAAAGAGGAAAACATCAAGAGTTAAACATGTTTGAAAAGCATCTCACTTTAAGACAAATGTGAAAATATTGACTAAACTAAGTCCCCCTGTCGAGATAAGGTTCACAACACAGAGCTCTCTTTGCCTATACCGAGCCACATAAGTTTGATTTAAATAAACCTATTTATTAAATCTTCTCAGGCAAACACATCTACTCCGAACCAGATATTTAGCTTGCGGAGAGAGCGAGCGAAAGCAAACATAGATCCAGGTTATGAGAGAATGTGTGTGCTGAACAAGGAGGCATTCATGAGCTGATTCATACCAGGCTGAAGTATTAGCAGTGCTGCAGAGGAGGGACATCTGCCATCACACTCCCCCACGAAGAGGCTGTTACCGAGGAACAAGCCAGGACCATTTACATTTTAGTCATTTAGCAGATGCTCTTATCCAGAGCGACTTGCAGAAGCGATTAGGGTTAAGTGCCTTGCTCAAGGGCACATCGGCAGATTTTTCAATTAGCGATTCAAAACAGTGACCTTTCGGTTACTGGCCAATGCTCTTAACCACTAGGCTACCTGCCGCCCCATCCATGTATACTTCCTGGAATGACAACCTTCACAGGGGGAAGATGGAACACCACACCATGTGTTTTCCTATGAAAGAATTGACCCCAGTGCTTTTGCCTCCTCAGTTGAACTTGTTATTCTGTCGTGGTTCCACATGTTATGTAAATGGATCCAAATAGGCCAGCTGATCCCCGCAGCAAGGCAAGGCACTGGGACTTTTTTGTGATGCATGAATGGTGATCCACATTATCTGCTTTTAGATGATCTACTTTCATATGGTGTTCATTTAAAAAAAGGGCTTTAATTTCCAAAGGCAATGGAAATGGTAGGAGGGTGGTGATGAGTAAGCACTAAAGTTGTCTTGTGCAGGCCCAACTGTAAAGGGGATAGGGACAATGAAATCAGAATGGTAAAAGCATGATGAGTGACACCCTGATGTCTGTCATGTCAGCCAGTCTTTTGAGAATCTGAGCAGAAAGTCAAGCTAAAACTATCACAATACAACCAGAATGCTACATACCATGTGGATTTGGACGAATACATTCCTGACTTAAACTAGATCTTCAACTTACACATAGCCTACATACCAATATGCCAGGAAATTAATAAATGAAACCTTAATTTAACATGGCAAGTCAGTCAGTTAAGAACAAATTCCTATTTACAATGACAGCCTACTGGGAAACAGTGGGTTAATTGTCTTCTTCAGGGGCAGAAAGACTGAATTTTACCTTGTCAGTTCAACGCTCTAACCACTAGGCTACCTGCCATCCCCCCATAAATGTGCCACATCCACAAACAACCATTCAAAATGAATCACGTTGCATCCAACTTTAAAGTAGAGAAAAGTAGCACTAAAGAAAGAAAAGCACTGCCAGAAGAGTTGTGGGAGAGACGAGGCAGTACTGGGAGGGTTCCGGTGGCACAGGTTTAAAAATGCATGCTCCAGCTGTGCACAGGGCCCTACATAGCGAGCGGAGCAGGATGAGGCTACAGGCTGTTGGTTTAGCCACACAGGGTTGGGAGTACAGTACACGGAACTGCCGGTGGGTTCTTTCTATTCATTTTCCCCCTCAGTTCATCACTTGGTCCCACTGAGACCTCCATCCCCCCAGGTAGGAAACAAAACTGAACTATTGTGCCTTATAAAATATGAAAGGGTACTTTTTTCTGCTTAGCTGTAACAAAGAAGATTGTTGAGATTGAGAAACTTAAACCACCTCTATCAGATTCCCTATCAAATGAAAAGCACCCAGGGATACAGCAACCATGCACCGTCAGTGTACACAATGAGTATTATTAATTGGATCGGTTTGGTTTCTCGTCTTGTCCTGAGGTTCTACATGTCCTTGTTCTCCTAATGCTCTACCCACTCCTGTGACTTCTCCCCCATTAGGTCAAAGACAATACAGAGACAAAAACACCAATGTGGGTCCAATATCGTCCTTAAGCTAAATCTGCTTTCTTTTCATTGATAAAAGTTGGATGGCTATGAACTGAGCATAGCAGGATCCTGTAGAGGTGTTCTCAGATGGCTCAGTACACTGATTCCACCTGGTAACACACACACACACACACACACACACACACACACACACACACACACACACACACACACACACACACACACACACACACACACACACACACACACCTTCTCCCAGTAAGTCACACTGACAGCCACACAGCACATGAACAAATCTCTCCTTACAGAACAGGCAACAAGGCCACTTGGAGGCCCTATAGGTCTTAGTCACTAGGCACCGAACTGCTGTCGGTTTTGGTGGCTTAAATCTGCCTATTGTCAAGGGATCTTATGATATATCTTAACAAGCAGTGGGATTTCAGCCACTTGTTACTGCTGCTTGAAGTGGTTACTGTTGAGGGATAGGTTGTTGTCCAGTATCTGTCTCTCTGGTGCTAACATTAAAATGTATGCATGTCAATACCAAGGATCTGGTTAGAGGGATGCATAAAAACTACACATCTGAGCATGTAGCTTACATTTTTGCTCAAATCTCCCATTTATCAAGTATCAATGCTTACTTAATGCGAAAGTGTGATGCTTGCTCAGAACTCAGAACGTATCTTAGAGTAAGTGGAAGAACTACAGGACAGAAACTACTATTATCAATCTAGTCTTGATGCATACTTAAAAAAAACATATTTCAATGGATAAACACAAACATCTAGTCATTGCTCTGAAAATATGTAGCTGAGGTCTGACAATGATGGCTGTAGGGAAACATTTGTCATCTTGCGGCTTACATGTATTGATCCCATCTTTACTAATGCTGTAGACATTTGCTCTAAAGCAGTATCCAGATCCATCAGATGTAGTGATCACAAAATAGTAGCCATATCTTGGAAAACCAAAGTCCCAAAGGCTGGGCCTAATATAGTGTATAAGAAGTTTTGTAGTGATTCCAATGTTAAAATAATATCTGTTGGTCCGTGGTGTGTAATGAGAAGCAAACAGACACTGCAATTGACACATATATGAAATTGCTTATTCCAATTGCTAATAAGAATGAATCCATTAAGAAATCGATTGTAAAAACTTAAATCCCCGTGGATTGATGAGGAATGGTATGGTTGAGAGGGATGAGGCAAAATAAATGGCAAATAAGTCTGGCTGCATAACCGATTGGCAAACTTATTGAAAATTGAGAAATCATTTGACTAAACTGAATAAAAAGAAGAAGAAACTACACCATGCAACAAAGATAAATGAAAAAGAATGATAGTAAAAAGCTTTGGAGCACCTTAAATTCAATTCTTGGGAAAAAGGCAAACTCAGCTCCATCATTCATTGAATCAGATGGCTCATTCACCACAAAACCAATGGATATTGCCAACTACTTTAATGATTTTTTAATTGGCAAGATTAGTAACTTAGGCATGACAAGTATATCTGACCAAATTATGAAAGACAAGCATTGTAATTTTAAATTCCGTAAAGTTAGTGTGGAAGAGGTAAAAAAATGATTGTTGTCTATCAACAATGACAAGCCACCAGGGTCTGACAACTTGGATGGGAAATTACTGAGGATAATAGCAGATGATATTGCCACTCCTATGTGCCATATTTTCCATGTAAGCCTACTAGAATGTGTGTGCCCCCAGGCTTGGAGGAAAGCAAAGGTCATTCCGCTACCTAAGAATAGTAAAGCCCATTTACTGGCTCAAATAGCACACCAATCAGCCTGTTACCAACCCTTAGTAAACTTTTGGAAAAAAAATTGCATTTGACCAGATACAATGCCATTTGCAGTAAACTAAATGACAAACTTGCAGCATGCTTATAGAGAAGGACATTCAACAAGCAAAGCACTTACACAAATGACTGATGATTGGCTGAGAGAAATGGATGATAAAAGATTGTGCGGGCTGTTTTGTTTGACTTCAGTAAAGCTTTTTTACATTATTGATCATAGTCTGCTGCTGTCAAAACGTATGTGTTATGGCTTTAAACCCTTTGCTATTGTGGATAAAGAGTTACCTATCTAACAGAACACAGAGGGTATTCTTTAATGGAAGCCTCTCCAACATAATCCAGGTAGAATCAGGAATTCCCCAAAGCAGCTGTCTTGGCCCATTTACTTTTGCAATCTTTACAAATGAATTGCCACTGGCTTTGAGGAAAGCCAGAGTATCTATGTATGCAGATGACTCAACACTATACATGTCAGCGACTGAAATGACTGCAACACATAAAGAGTTGCAGTTTGTTTCAGAGTGGGTGGCAAGGAATAATTCGTCCTAAATATTTCTAAAACTAAAAGCATTGAATTTGGGACACATCATTCACTAAACCCTAAACCTCAACTAAATCTTATAATAAATCATGTGGAAATTGAGTTGACTAAACTGCTTGGAGTTACCCTGGATTGTAAACTGTCATGGTCAAAACATATTGATATACAGTGCCTTGCGAAAGTATTCGGCCCCCTTGAACTTTGCGACCTTTTGCCACATTTCAGGCTTCAAACATAAAGATATAAAACTGTATTTTTTTGTGAAGAATCAACAACAAGTGGGACACAATCATGAAGTGGAACGACATTTATTGGATATTTCAAACTTTTTTAACAAATCAAAAACTGAAACATTGGGCGTGCAAAATTATTCAGCCCCCTTAAGTTAATACTTTGTAGCGCCACCTTTTGCTGCGATTGCAGCTGTAAGTCGCTTGGGGTATGTCTCCATCAGTTTTGCAGATCGAGAGACTGAAATTTTTTTCCATTCCTCCTTGCAAAACAGCTCGAGCTCAGTGAGGTTGGATGGAGAGCATTTGTGAACAGCAGTTTTCAGTTCTTTCCACAGATTCTCGATTGGATTCAGGTCTGGACTTTGACTTGGCCATTCTAACACCTGGATATGTTTATTTTTTAACCATTCCATTGTAGATTTTGCTTTATGTTTTGGATCATTGTCTTGTTGGAAGACAAATCTCCATCCCATCTCAGGTCTTTTGCAGACTCCATCAGGTTCTTCCAGAATGGTCCTGTATTTGGCTCCATCAATCTTCCCATCAATTTTAACCATCTGCTGAAGAAAAGCAGGACCAAACCATGATGCTGCCACCACCATGTTTGACAGTGGGGATGGTGTGTTCAGGGTGATGAGCTGTGTTGCTTTTACGCCAAACATAACATTTTGCATTGTTGCCAAAAAGTTCAATTTTGGTTTCATCTGACCAGAGCACCTTCTTCCACATGTTTGGTGTGTCTCCCAGGTGGCTTGTGGCAAACTTTAAATGACACTTTTTATGGATATCTTTAAGAAATGGCTTTCTTCTTGCCACTCTTCCATAAAGGCCAGATTTGTGCAATATACGACAGCTGTAGATCTCTGCAGTTCATCCAGAGTGATCATGGGCCTCTTGGCTGCATCTCTGATCAGTCTTCTCCTTGTATGAGCTGAAAGTTTAGAGGGATGGCCGGGTCTTGGTAGATTTGCAGTGGTCTGATACTCCTTCCATTTCAATATTGTCGCTTGCACAGTGCTCCTTGGGATGTTTAAAGCCTGGGAAATCTTTTTGTATCCAAATCCGTCTTTAAACTTCTTCACAGCAGTATCTCGGACCTGCCTGGTGTGTTCCGTGTTCTTCATGATGCTCTCTGCGCTTTTAACGGACCTCTGAGACTATCACAGTGCAGGTGCATTTATATGGAGACTTGATTACACACAGGTGGTCTGTATTTATCATCATTAGTCATTTAGGTCAACATTGGATCATTCAGAGATCCTCACTGAACTTCTGGAGAGAGTTTGCTGCACTGAAAGTAAAGGGGCTGAATAATTTTGCACGCCCAATTTTTCAGTTTTTGATTTGTTAAAAAAGTTTGAAATATCCAATAAATGTCGTTCCACTTCATGATTGTGTCCCACTTGTTGTTGATTCTTCACAAAAAATACAGTTTTATATCTTTATGTTTAAAGCCTGAAATGTGGCAAAAGGTTGCAAAGTTCAAGGGGGCCGAATACTTTCGCAAGGCACTGTAACAGTAGCTAAGATGGGGAGAAGTATGTCCATGATAAGGCACTTGACAGCACTGTCAACAAGGCAGGTCCTACAGGCCTTAGTTTTGTCGCACCTGGACTACTGTTCAGTCATAGTCAGGTGACACAAAAACGGACTTAAGAAAATTGCAATTGGTTCAGAACAGGGCAGCACGGCTGGCCCTTGGATGTACACAGAGAGTTAATATTAATAATATGCATGTCTATCTCTCCTGGCTCAAAGTGGAGGAGAGATTGACTTCATCACTACTTCTGATAATACCTTATGTGAGTTCAATGCATCGAGCTGTCTGTTTGAACTACTGGCGCACAACTCGGATACCCATGCATACCCCACAAGCCATTTCACAAGAGGTCTCTTCACAGTCCCCACGTCCACAGACTATGGAAGGCGCACAGTGCTACATTGAGCTATGACTACACGGAACTCTATTGCACATCAAGTGACTCATGCAAGCAGTACAATAAGATTTTTTAAAAACATTATGGAACAGCAGGGACTGTGAAGCAACACAAACATAGGCACAGACACATACATACACACACGATAACATACACACTATACACACACGATAACATACACACTATACACACACGTACACATGGATTTTGTACTGTAAATATGAGGTAGCGGTGAAGTAGCAGCCTGAGGGCACACAGTCTGTGAATGTATTGTAATGTTTTTAAAATTGTATAAAGTGCCTTAATTTTGCTCGGGCCCAAGGAAGAGTAGCTAATGGGGATCGATAATAAATACAAATACAGTAATACACAGTTAAACTTAACATCTGAGTTCCATGCATCCTTTGTGACAACCTCTAGTTCACACTATAAAATAAACCTTTGTGATGTTGGTTTTCTGTACACGCTTAAAAGTGACCCGCAGGAGCACATGACCTTTACACAGTGAGATTTTGTATGAAGGCGAGAGGATGCTGCTCCACAGCAGGTCTGTCGGAAGGAATTCGTCAGCTTGTCAGTAAACGAGTGCCTCTTTTGAGCAGCTATAGCAAACATAGAGAGACAGCCTGAGCTCAGGTTGGTCTAACTCTATTTACAGTGATGTCTCACTAAAAGTCTTAATGATTACCATAAGAGACATTTGCTGCATGTAACTTCTGCAAATATAGTCAAAGTTGTTTAGCAATGTTTATCTGTTACTGTCGTGACTGTATTTTAAAAAAAACATTCCTGGTTTTGATCGTTTATCACCATCAGACTATCTGTTGCTTTATTTCTTAGCATGGAGAAAATGGACACATGCTAAGTGCTGTGCTAAATGCCCCAGAAGCCACCTCACCTCCTGGTTCTTGGCCTTCACACGAAACGGTACAGAAGGTCAGTCACATACCTCCATTATTCTGTCGTGGATCTGAAGGCCTCCTTCCTTGTCTGTTGGTCCCTTCTCAACGATCTTGGATACAAAAATTCCTTCATTCGAAGTGCCTTCATGGTCGTCCTGTGGCGAAAAAACTGCCATGTTAATGACCCATTTTCTGATCATCTCAGATAACACATTGATGAAATTGATTAAGAAATAGTTGTAACTATTGAAGATGATTACATAAAAATATTAAATTACAATACATGCTAATTTACTTTAAAATATTCAGCAAAAATAATGTCTTTAAAATATTAAACAAGTCTCTTGCTAAATCTGCCTAACCTACTTTCAAAAGTCCTGAGGACATTATGCAGACAATTAAAAATGGTTTTCCCATTACCCATTCCCACCAATCAGGGTCAGAGACACCCTGCTGGTCTTTACATGTGAACGCAACTGCAGTCATCAACGCAGCCTTGTTAACCCAGCGATTAACCGCAGGGCTCAACAGCCTGTAGTGACTGGCAAGTGGTTGCAGGTGCACATTACACAGGGCTTAATGTTGGGCTCCACAGAGCCCCAGTGCCAAAATGCCTGCCAGTTGACATGTTTCCTAGGGCTGGATAATACAACTCTGACCCAGCCCGTTAGAGGAGCTAAATGTTGAATGGATGTGTTGGAAGGAAATGAGTTACTCTGCGTCCATCAGTGAGGCTGTGACCCCTGAGTTGTAAGAGCTACGATTGGCTTAACAATGCACTGCCAACATCCCTCTCTGCTCTCTCCTAAAACCACATCAAACCAACCCTGTGCCTCTGCCAAGTCGTGCGACAGTGTGCTAAATTTATATGGAATACTTAAAGAAACCTCAGAAGTCAAGGTGTGAATGCTGCAATTCATTATTTCAGGTCTGCTTCCTTTTTTCAGAGCTCATCACAGCACATTTTTAACTGTGAAACAAACACATTTCCTCCCAAAATGGCACGGATTGCCAAGGGAATGTCACAGCTGGAGAGTGAGAGGACTGATGCTTTGCCATGCATCCCCCTGCCCTGGGGCCACAGTGTGGACAAACTCAGTACTTAGACCCTACAATGTCTACGAAGGCCAGCCTTTAATCATACTCAGCCTGGTTTCCAACCCAACTCTGTCTCTGAATCGCATCAACACTAGTCAAGGGTGAAAACGCCATTAATCAATCGTTTCTTGTGGAGGATTTGGTGACCTCTTTATGAAGTTATTCTAGCCTTAAAGACAATTCGAGCAAAAGTTGAGTGCATGGGACCCCCTTTTGTAGCACAGGTGGCTGGTGGCACCTTAATTGTGGAGGGCGGGCTCATAGTAATGGCTGGAACAGAGTAAATTGAATGGTATCAAACACATGGTTTCTGTGTTGTAATACCATTCAATTTACACCATTCCAGATATTATTACAAGCTGTCCTCCCCTCACCTGCCTCCTGTGTTTTGTAGGCCCGCAGATCAGTTCCCCAGATGTAAAAATAACAAAGAGCTCTTTTCATTTGATTGCAAAGTGCATATTTCAATGTACATAATGAGCAATAACTTAAACATATTCTCTTCACTGTCAAAACTCTCTTTGGATTGATGCATGGTTCTGTCAAGGGAACCGGAAAGACCATGGAATCAAGAAAAAATGCTTTCGGTGTTTGGTTCTTTTTATAGTTTCCTGCTGTAAAACGTTTTACTGTAATAATCCATGTCGCCACAGCAAAGTGCGTCACTATAGCAATTTAAATTAACCACAGAACAACAGCCCTGAGTGGAACACTTTGGCACACATTCTTCCCAGCAAAAAAAAGATACTGCGAACTGGGACCAGCTTACTCTGTACAGAGATTGAGATGCTCCAAGTATACGAGACCCAGTTCTAACTGAGCTCTGAGCCCAAATTTATCTGAGTAAGATTGCCAATCTTGGATCAGGTCCCCCTTTCCATATAACTGTATTCATTATTATCTAGAAAGGTAAAACTGATCCTATAGCAGTCCTTCTACTCTAAGAATCTTTGTGAATATGTGCCCTAATCCCAGTTCAGCAGTGATATTCCTTCCCTCTCCTCTCGGGAGGCAATGGCAGACAGTGAGACAGCAAACACAGAGGCCATAACAGATTATCAGCTCAGGGCAGAGGACCCACTTCCCACCACGTCTGTTTTTATTATGTCATCATTAACGCCTCAATTAAAGAGGACAGTAGTGTGGGCGCAGTCATAATCCTTAATTTGATCCTCATATGAAGTAATTATAAACAAAAAATCTGCTAAACCTAACCATTAAACAAACACAATGCGATCTATCCACACAGGCTCAAGAGAGATACTTTTTAATTTGACCTTTTTTTAAACTAGGCAAGTCAGTTAAGAACAAATTCTTATTTAGAATGACGATATACCCCGGACGATGTTGGGCCAATTGTGCACCACCCTATGGGACTCCCAATCACAGCCGAATGTGATACAGCCTGGAATCGAACCAGGGACTGTAGTGACACCTCTTGCACTGAGATGCAGTGCCTTTGACTGCTGCTCCACTTGGGAGCCCAAAAAATACTTGCACTGTGTGTGCAAGCTATGTCGGTATTGGGGTAAAACACAAAACTATAGTTAATCGTAGTTCAAGTATTTGCCTCCATTCCTGATTTCCCATATGACACTTGGCTGACCATCAATGAGATAAAACAGTAACCCAGAGATGCCACTTGTAACCTACCGCACATGGTCGTCCTCCCACGATGTTGAAGCCCAGAGAACCTCCCTCCCGATGAAGGATGGCTGTGAGGTTTTTTGTCTCCCCGCCCTGTGGACAGAAAGACAGAAAGAGGACAGGAAGTCATTAACAACCCAAATAACAAATACCACTGAATAAAATAAATTATTGAACAAATCATTTAAAAAATCATACAATAAAACTCAGATAAAACAACACAAAAATAAAACAACACAAAAATAACTTGGAATGAAAGTACTGAACAAATCTATGAAATTGACCTAGAAGTCAATGGAGTATTTGAGGTACGATAGAAATAGCCTCAGGTAAAAGGGCAGAACCCCAAGCTACTCCATACACAGTAAATGGATATGTAAAGGTATCAGCGTAACCAACATGGCTGGTAGCAGGTGGGGAGATATATCTGTTCTCACATCTTAGTACTTCACTGGTGTGGACTAGAGGTCGACCGATTAATCGTAATGGCCGATTAATTAGGGCCGATTTCAAGTTTTCATAACAATCGGTATTCGGTAATTTTGGACGGCGATTTTGACGATTTTTTTTTTTAACATCTTTATTTAACTAGGCAAGTCAGATAAGAACACATTCTTATTTTCAATGAAGGCCTAGGAACGGTGGGTTAACTGCCTTGTTCAGCGGCAGAATGACAGATTTTTACCTTGTCAGCTCAGGGATTCAATTTTGCAACCTTATGGTTAACTAGTTCAACTCTCGAACCACCTGCCTCACGAGGAGCCCACCTGTTACGCGAATGCAGTAAGAAGCCAAGGTAAGCTGCTAGCTAGCATTAAACATAATAAATCATAATCACTAGTTATAAACTATACATGGTTGATGATATTACTAGTTTATCTAGCGTGTCCTGCGTTGCATATAATCGATGCAGTGTGCATTCGCGAAAAAGGACTGTCGTTGCTCCAATGTGTACCTAACCATAAACAACGCCTTTCTTAAAATCAATACACAGAAGTATATATTTTTAAACCTGCATATTTAGCTAAAAAAAATCCAGGTTAGCAGGCAATATTAACCAGGTGAAATTGTGTCACTTCTCTTGCGTTCATTGCACGCAGAGTCAGGGTATATGCAACAGTTGGGCCGCCTGGCTCATTGCGAACTAATTTGCCAGAATGTTACGTAATTATGACATAACATTGAAGGTTGTGCAATGTAACAGGAATATTTAGACTAATGGATGCCACTCGTTAGATAAAATACGGAATGGTTCCGTATTTCACTGAAAGAATAAACATCTTGTTTTCGAGATGATAGTTTCCAGATTTGACCATATTAATGACCTAAGGCTCGCATTTCTGTGTGTTATTATGTTATAATTAAGTCTATGATTTGATAGAGCAGTCTGACTGAGCGATGGTAGGCACCAGCAGGCTCATAAGCATTCATTCAAACAGCACTTTCATGCGTTTTGCCAGCAGCTCTGCTGTTTATGACTTCAAGCCTATCAACTCCCGAGATCAGGCTGGTGTAACGATGTGATGTGAAATGGCTAGCTAGTTAGTGGGGTGCAAGCTAATACCGTTTCAAACATCACTCGCTCTGAGACTTGGATTAGTTGTTCCCCTTGCTCTGCATGGGTAACGCTGCTTCGAGGGTGGCTGTTGTCGTTGTGTTCCTGGTTCGAGCCCAGGTAGGAGCGAGGAATGGGACGGAAGCTATACTGTTACACTGGCAATACTAAAGTGCCTATAAGAACATCCAATAGTCAAAGGTATTTGAAATACAAATGGTATAGAGAGAAATAGTCCTATAATAACTACAACCTAAAACTTCTTACGTGGGAATATTGAAGACTCATGTTAAAAGGAACCACCAGCTTTCATATGTTCTCATGTTCTGAGCAAGGAACTTAAACGTTAGCTTTCTTACATGGCACATATTGCACTTTTACTTTCTTCTCCAATACTTTGTTTTTGCATTATTTAAACCAAATTGAACATGTTTCATTATTTATTTGAGGCTAAATTGATTGTTTTGATGTATTATATTAAGTTAAAATAAGTGTTCATTCAGTATTGTTGTAATTGTCATTATTACAAATACATTTTAAAAATCGGACGATTAATCAGTATCGTCTTTTTTTGTCCTCCAATAATCGGTATCGGTATTGAAAAATCATAATCGGTCGACCCCTAGTGTGGATCTATATCATGATTCTCTGTGGCTTAGCTAGCTCTCTGGGAAAGAGCGGTCAAGTGACTGGTTCAAGCAAGGGTTAAGGCTCTTTCCTTCGCCCTCTCCTTCTCTTGCTCCAAAAGCCATTTGCTATGTGTATTAATACACCAGTAGACCTCTCTGTCAATGGAGGGATGACAAGTGGAACGCTGAGAAACCAGTGCAGTCAGCTCTCTTCATCTGCTTTTTAAGGGGACAGTCAGAGGGTGGGACTGGTGCTGGGACCATCATGTCAGCGGTCATCCCAGTATGGAGAATGCTATAGCATACAGGGACTAAATATAAAAGCGGGTATTAACGGTATGTACAGTGTCATGACTGAGTCCGGCTACCATATAGGCTACAGGATAAGGTGCAGAGTACTAGCCTATACTGTAGGTCTGCCAGGGAAGAATGTGCACTGCTGCTGGACCATGTTGTGTCGGCGCATGTGTACAGAGTTCTGTTTCAAAACAACTATTGGCTATTTCCTGAAAGGAAAATTCATCTTCTGCCGATCTACCATTCCAGTGTTAAATTGCTATATTGTAATTACTTTGCCACCATGGCCTATTTATTTCCTTAACTTACCTCATTTGCACTCACTGTATATAGACTTTTTGTTTTATTTTGTTCTACTGTATTATTGACTGTATGTTTTGTTTATTCCATGTGTAACTGTGTGTTGTTGTATGTGTCGAATTGCTACGCTTTATCTTGGCCAGGTCGCAGTTGCAAATGAGAACTTGTTCTCAACTAGCCTACTTGGTTAAATAAAGCTGAAAAAATAAATAAAATAAATATCTAAGAATATGAAAAATATAGAAAGACTGAAAGTAGAAGGGTAGGCAAGTTAGTCAATGCATTCAGCATTGTCCCTTCCTTTTATACTATATGTTGTAAGGATAGCCTACATCTGTAGGAACTGAGAAACAAGACCATGTGTACGGAGGACTGAATAATTCTAAAACCAGTGGGGTGAGCATGTCACGCCAGACAGACACTAATCCCACAGACAGACGCCAATCATTGCAGGCAATATTGATCTTGCTTCGCATTCACCTAACCTATGCAGCCTTATTTATGACAGGATCACGGAGGAAGACCACATCCCATATTCAGCCCAGTCAATATTTGCCAGTTTCCTTATTCTGTTCAGTTCTGTACATTTTATGTATTTATTTATTTAACCTTTATTTAACTAGGCAAGTCAGTTAAAAACAAATTCTTATTTACAATGACGGCCTACCAAAAGGCAAAAGGCCTCCTGCGGGTTCTGGGATTAAAAATAAAAATGTTGGACAAAACACACATCACGACAAGAGACACCACAACACTACATAAAGAGAGACCTAAGACAACAACATAGCATGGCCGAAACACATGACAACACAGCTTGGTAGCAACACAACATGACAACATGGTAGCAGCACAAAACATGTAACAAACATTATTGGGCCCAGATAACAGCACAAAGGGCAAGAAGGTAGAGACAACAATACATCACGTGAAGCAGCCACAACTGTCAGTATTAGTGTCCATGTCAATCAGAAGCCAGGTGTATATCAGCACTGGAAAGCTGGCCTATGCCATGTTTTCCTGTACATTTTTCAATATGGCTGAGATTCTGTGTTGCAAACCCAGCAGTCAAAGAAGGTTACCTGTCACCATTGATATTTCTCCTGTTATGGCAGTCGATTGGGGAGCAAATATGTCAGCCTGAATCTGATTTCAGAAGATCTGATAACACGTGACCTGAACTAGCCCAAGTAAAAAACAGACGCTGCTTCGCTGAGATTTGCAATGCAGCGACAGTCTACATGTCGCCCGACTCCAACAGTTAATTCCACTTGTGTCTTTCTGTTTGATACTGCCACAGATATTGCCACATGTGCACTGATGTTACCTGCCAAGCAATCCTGTTCATACTGCTTGACTGAACCTGGGGGGAAAAGCCTTTTAAACTAACCACATCATCCACGTAATTATTATTTTTTCTAGCTTCCTCTTTTTCTTTCATGGATAATTTGAAAAATAATTCATTTGGAGATGTTTTCCAGGGATTAGAGCTTCAAGGAGGAGAACAACTTTCTTTGTTCATCCACTTTAACAGAGTTTGTACAGTGCATTTCAAAGGATTGAATAGACAGTACTAAATAAGAAACCTGAATCTGTAAAGTGTTTTGAAAGTGTAATCTTAATTTCTTTATGGTACCAGGCTGAAAAAACATGTTAGTTGTCAAATCTGATAGTGTATCAAGTAATACTGTGGTAATGGGGTGCAGCACACATTTTTAAAAAGAGTGCAAAAGCAAGGCCCGCCACAGGAGTTGCTATAGTGAGATGGGACATCCAGGCCAGCTAAGGACATCCTGGCCAGCCAAACCCTCCCCTAATTGTGCGTCGCCTCATGGGTCTCCTGGGCGCAGCCGACACGGGTCTCGAACCAACATCTGTAACAACGCAGTGTCTTAGACCGCTATGCCACTCGGGAGGCTCCAGCCACTAAGTGTTTAATGCCTTGCACAAAGTATCAAAATACAAAAATACTACACAGGACTCTTAAAGAATTTCATTTAAATGCTAATTGTATTTTTGATCACAGAAACAATGAGAAAATATGGAAAAATAAATACTGAAATGTTAATTATTTTAAAAAACTGTGTACTCATCTGCCAGAGAGTAGCCCCAATCGGCCCAAGCCCCAAGTAATATATACATTTGGGCCAGATAACTCTCACCAGAATCAGCCCGAGCCCCAAGTAATACATGTGGGCCAGATAACTCACACTGGAATCGGCCCGAGCTCTATCCCCACACTCTAGCCATAAGTACTACTGCTGAAGGAGGCCCAGACTCGGGCCACATGACATCGGCAGAGTCTGACTCTCAGCCGAGTGCCCCGACTCTCAGCCAGAATGTGGAGAGCAACACTTATGCAGTTCTACTATGTGATATCTTTCAAAAAAGCAGCGTTAGAAAGCATTACCTACACATACTGACCAGCTCATATTATAGACAGATGTGCGCTACATGGCAGACCAATCCGAACTCATCTTTCAGCATGTCCAGCCCACTCATTATCTCAGCCAATCATGGCTAGCGGGAAGGTTGCTCACTTTTTCCGGGGCTAATTTAACAATTGTATTCGTAAGATGGCATAAAAGTTTGTTATGAATGCGCATCAAAATTCACCTGTTCCAGAAGGCATTTCTTCCCCAAAACGTAATTTGATTAAAAAAATGTACTTTTAAATGGCTCTCCTGTGAAGTAGTGAAGTGTGACATATGCCTAGTTTCCTGAAACAGGTGACATATGCTAAAGGTGTCCATGATGAGACTCGAACACGCAATCTTTGGGTTGCTAGACGTTCAAGTTATACGCCCACCCACCCTACGAAGTAACCTTCGGTCTTATGTAGCCATACCAAACATAACATATCATACTAATTTGAGTGTCCGGATTTACCCTTACTATGTTTAATCTAGTCTATGAGACCAGGCTGGTGTGTATGTTCCCTTATATTCAGAATGCTTGTAGGCTTGTAGTGTACCTTACCTGTTCTTCCATCATGGGTTGATATGGACTTATACAAGATCATAAACATTTCAACCTCTCCCTAGCTGACCAGAAGGGAGGACTCTATCCTTTTATCTCCACTGTGTTGAGTCCAAGACTTGGCTATAGAACATGGCAAAAACTATGCACTGACTAGCATATAAATATATGCGATATACACTGAGTGTACAAAACATCAAGGACATATCTTTCAATGACATAGACTTACCAGGTGAATCGAGGTCCCTTATTAATGATCCCTTATTAATGTCACTTGTTAAATCCACTTCAATCGGTGTAGATGAAGGGGTTATTTAAAAGTATTTTTAAGCCTTAAGACAATTGAGACGTGTGTGTGTGTGTGTGTGTGTGTGTGTGTGTGTGTGTGTGTGTGTGTGTGTGTGTGTGTGTGTGTGTGTGTGTGTGTGTGTGTGTGTGTGTGATTCAGATGGGGAATGGGCAAGACAAAACATTTAAGTGAGTCATAAGAACAAATTCTTATTTACAATGACTGACTACACCGGCACATATGACACTCCCAATCACCGGTTGTGATACAGCCTGGATTCGAACCAGGGTGTCTGTAGTGACGCCTCTAGCGCTGAGATGCAGTGCCTTAGTAGTAGACTAGGCCTAATGCAACGGTGTTTGACCACAGGAGACTCAAAGTCTATCTGGTCAATGATTTAACCTGGCAGACATCGGACCACTAAAGTTTTAAACTGGTTAATACAAACACATCATAAGTAACAGAAAATGCAAAAAAGTAGAGCAGATGTGAAAATAATAACAGTACGCGCGCTGTATAGACAAAAGGTAACATATAACTATGGACAATCACAAACAAAGTAACAATTTGTAATAGCCACAAATGCCGTAGCGTGCTTTTTGAAACGTTCTTACCTTGCACGGGGGAGCAAGGGTCCTAGTCAGCGAATCGATCCTTGCACTGTATTCAGTGAATTTCTTCTGATACTTCAGCGCTGTCATTTGTAGCTCATTGTGCACCGCGGAGAGTTGAGCAAGAAGTGATTTCTCTCTTTTGCTTGATTTCAATGATTGCTTCTTGAACTCTTTGTCCAAGTTGACCACCTTCCCGTGCAAAGCACTATTATGTGCTTTCATGGCTTTCAAACAGCAATGGGTGTCTAGTTTTTGCTCTTTGTGGATGAGCATCAAGCCACATCCACTGTCGCATATCCCGACCGGTCTGTAATCACACGATTCCCGCATATGGGCATCCATGTCCTTCAGATTGAGCACCTCCTTGCATCCTTTATTCCTGCATTTGGCCGGTGAGTAATCGCACATCTCGGCGTGCTCTGCTAGATGATGCAGCTTTACCACTTTTTCACAGCCTCTGGCATGGTTGTCACACTTTATGTCCAGCTTCAGAATCAGGTTTTTCAGAGGGAGAACGTGGTTCAGCTCTGTCGTGGAGATCCTTTGACATTTGACGGGGCAGCTGCTTTTCTGGATAACCCATGGCAGCACACAGCTTGCACAGAAGACGTGACCACACGGAGTAGTGAGCGGGTCTTCTAGAACTTTATTACACAAATTGCATTTAAAATCTGGGTCCACAGCCCCTTTAAACCGATCCAACTCGAATCCCATGTTTTTAAATAAATCCAAAACTCCTCCGGGATTCCCACAGATCGAAGTAGGAGTAATGGTTGTTTTAATTTGTCATTGGAGGAGTAGACTGACTTCAAGCTCTCCTGACTGTCTAAACTAATTGACCGAGACTTCTTCGGGAAAAAAGTGGAGGAATTCTCTACCGTAACTGCCGTAAGAGCCGTGCAACAGACTGAAACGCAATCATCAATTGGCCTAATTTACGAATCGAAAAATTATTTAAGCTTTTTAAATTGTAACTCAATCGAGGAAACGTATAATGCAATTATTACATTGTAGTTACGAAGAAAAATAGGCTGCACATAGGGGTGTCATGCACCCCCCAAAAATCTAAGGGGACACAAAGTATGTGAGGATGGCTTGGGGGTGGTCCATATGGGGGCTATGCCCCCAGTCTGTAAATTACCGAATTTAGCATTTTTAAAACACATGAAACAGCTTTCTCCTGCAATTTAGAGCCATAATCATTACGCTTAATGCTATGCTTCTCTGTAGAGGGATGGTGCTCTGAGTGTGACTTCTCATTGTGTCAAGCCATGTTAGTGTCTGTGATATTATTACACAAAGCTATGGCTCTATGTCTTGGGTTAAATATATAAAACACATTTCAGTTGAATGCATTCAGTTGTCCAACTGACAAGGTATCCTCTCTCCATGACATAGACTGGCCAGGTGAATCCAGGTGAAAGCTATGATCCCCTGTTGATGTCACTTGTTCAATCTACTTCAATCAGTGTAGATGAAGGGGAGGAGACATGTTAAAGAAGGATTTTTAAGACTTGAGACAATTGAGACATGGATTGTGTATGTGTGCCATCAGAGGTTGAATGGGCAAGACAAAATATTTAACTGCCTTTGAATGGGGTATGTTAGTAGGTCCCAGGCGCATTGGTTAGAGTGTGTCAAGAACTGCAATGTTGCTGTGTTTTTCATGCTCAACAGTTTCCCGTGTGTATCAAGAATGGTCCACCACCCAAAGGACATCCAGAGAACTTGGCACAACTGTGGGAAGCATTGATGTCAACATGGGCCAGCATCACTGTGGAACTCTTTCGACACTTTGTAGAGTCCATGCCCTGAGAAATTGAGTCTCTTCTGAGGGCAAAAGGGGTTGCAACTCAGTATTAGGAAGGTGTTCCTAATGTTTTGTACACAGTGTATAAACAAATGCTGTGTGCTGATAACCATGGTGTGCATGACATGTCACTAGGACTTTGGAGACATCACATGCTAACTGCTGAAGGCTCAGATGGGCAGAGCACTTGTGAAAACAAATGGGTGGAAGAACACTTAATAGCAAGTGACATTTTTATTTCCCCCGGAAACACACAGTTAAAATCCCAGAAGACAGAGAGAACAAGCAAAGAGGATATTCAAGTGTTTTGGCTGGCATGTAGGCCACCCTGCAGCTCTTACACTCATGTTGACAATGACAGGCTGTCTTCCTATTTCACACAGTGCAGTGAGTACACTAGGGGACAGATGACAAAACTGTAACCTACAGTAGATACAGAAATTTAACCTAGATACAGACAATATCATACAGAACAATTATTTCAAATGTATGTGAAGCATGAAAAACATGTCAAACATGTACATACCTTGGGCTAGGTCTTTGGCTAATTACTGTAATAGAACCAGAGGGACAGTCTGCACTCTATTAGCCAATCCCCATAAGTGTGTTTGTGTGTAGTTGTGTGTGTGTGTGTACGTGCCCTTATGGGGCTGTTTCTCTGTGAATTTATTTTCTGCATAAAGAAAAAAGCACCTTTATTTAAACTTGTGCATTTTCGATCTCGGCAGGAAGTGTTATGGTCATAAAAAACTCACAGGGCACGCCAGTTATGCTCAGTGATGGGACAAGAGTCACCAGCACACTGGCAGCTTAACACTCTTTTTTGAGCAAAGTCCATCTTTGTTCATGATCAGACTCCATAATATTGTTGATGGGAAACACATCTATTGGTTGTCTACTCTCTGGGAAACCCAATTACATGTGATGCCATGCTTTATAAATCCATTCCACATGTGTTACTATCAAAGACTAAAACCAAAGGTTCATCAATGGCTCTGTGGGACACAGTGACAGAAGGGGAATGCACACTAGCATTCAATTAAAGTCTGAGGTAATTCGTCAACTCTTACACATGATAAATGGGTATCTCACAAGTAAAATGTGATGTAATTTCTTGACACCTTTATGGTATTATTTGGCTATGTCGTCAGTAATGTAATGACCTCTTCTTTCAAAAGTACAAAATCATCAGTTTTGTACAATATCCACAGACCCGTGTGATTGGATGAGAGAGACACAGACGCATAGTAAATTTAAGCATTGAGGCCCGAGGGGGTGTGGTATATCGCCGATATAACACGGCTAAGGGCTGTTGTTATCCACGACGCAACACGGGGTGCCTGGATACAGCCCGTAGCCATGGTATATTGGCAATATACCACAAACCCCCAATGTGCCTTATTGCTATTATATATACTGGTTACCAACCTAATTAGAGCAGTAAAAATAAATGTTTTGTCATACCCATGGTATATGGTCTGATATACCATGGCTTTTGGCCAATCAGCATTCAGGGCTCGAACCACCCAGTTTATAATAGGTCATAAAAACTGGAAAATTTAGTTGTGACATATCCTTTTGTTCTATTATACCCCTTTGCCCGCACAATGATTCTTAAATTTCCAGTAGTGTTTTGCTGTGAATGATGAGATTTGAATATGCTACACAGCCTAAAGTACTGTCTGTTTGTGTTTCCTTGCCAATTTTTCTGCTAATGATTTATTATTTCTTATAATGGAATTACAGGCCCCAGTTGTTTATTCTAGGGCTGAGCTGTGGGGTCTTCCTCTAAGCATCAAACTAAATGAAATATTAGTATTCCAGAATGGATAAAAAACATGAAAACAAACTTTAATAGTACGCAGCTATACCCAGCCGTTTTGAGAATATTGGCCAGTTTGGCAAATCTGACCATAATTCTATCTTCCTGATTCATGCTTACAAGCAAAAACTAAAGCAGGAAGTACCAGTGACTCAGTCAATAAAAAAGTGGTCAGATGAAGCAGATGCTAAGCTACAGGAATGTTTTGCTAGCACAGACTGGAATATGTCCCGGGATTCTTCCGATGGCATTAAGGAGTACATCACATCAGTCACTGGCTTCGTCAATAAGTGCATCGATGACATCCTCCCCACAGTGACTGTACGTACATACCCCAACCAGAGCCATGGATTACAGGCAACATCCGCACTGAGCTAAAGGGTAGAGCTTCCTCTTTCACGGAGCAGAACTCTAACCCGGAAGCTTATAAGAAATCCCTCTATGTCCTCTGATGAACCATCAAACAGGCTTAAGATTGAATCGTACTACACTGGCTCCGATGCTCGGTGGATGTGACAGGGCTTGCAAACTATTACAGACTACAAAGGGAAGCACAGCCGTGAGCTTCCCAGTGACACGAGCCTAACAGACAAGAGAAATAACTTCTATGCTCGCTTCAAGGCAAGTAACACTGAAACATGCATGAGAGCATCAGCTGTTCTGGATGACTGTGTGATTACGCTCTCGTAGCCAATGTGCAGTGGCGGATTTAGGCATAGGCGTCATGGGCAGCTGCCCAGGGCGGCATCTTGTCAGGGGAGGCATGGGGCACCCGCACAGAATATAAAAAAAATATATAAAAAATAATAATATTCAGAATGGTGACATTTGCGCAATCCGTTTTCTAACGCTCATTTGCATGTCACGTCAATAATATCATGTCATGGTGTGGGACTGTGGGTCAATTAATCTTGTTGGAGTGGGTGCCCTGATTCTAGTTTGTGAGCTGGGAAAGCTACTGCCTGGGAAGGTCTCCCACTCAGGTGCCACAGGGTTCAATTCTTGGACCGACTCTCTTCTCTCTATACATCAATGATGTCGCTCTTGCTGCTGGTGAGTCTCCTATCCACCTCTACGCAGACGACACCATTCTGTATACTTCTGGCCCTTCTTTGGACACTGTGTTAACAACCCTCCAGGCAAGCTTCAATGCCATATAACTCTCCTTCCGTGTCCTCCAATTGCTCCTAAATACAAGTAAAACTAAATGCGTGCTCTTCAACCGATTGCTGCCTGCACCTGCCCGCCTGTCCAGCATCACTACTCTGGACGGCTCTGAACAACTACAAATACCTAGGTGTCTGGTTAGACTGTAAACTCTCCTTCCAGACTCACAATAAGCATCTCCAATCCAAAATTAAATCTAGAATCGGCTTCCTATTTCGCAACGAAGCATCCTTCACTCATGCTGCCAAACCTACCCTCATAAAACTGACCATCCTACCGATCCTCGACTTTGGCGTTGTAATTTACAAAATAGCCTCGAACACTCTACTCAACAAATTGGATGTAGTCTATCACAGTGCCATCCATTTGTCACCAAAGCCCCATATACTACCCACCACTGCGACCTGTACGCTCTCGTTGGCTGGCCCTCGCGTGACACTCGCCGCCAAACCCACCCCCTCCAGGTCATCTACAAGTCTCTGCTTGGTAAAGCCCCGCCTTATCTCAGCTCACTGGTCACCATAACAGCACCCACCCGTAGCACGCGCTCCAGCAGGTAGATCTCACTGGTCACCCCCAAAGTCAATTCTTCATTTGGCCGCCTTTCCTTCCAGTTCTCTGCTGCCAATGACTGGAACGAACTGCAAAAATCACTGAAGCTGGAGACTCATATCTCCCTCACTAGCTTTAAGCACCAGCTGTCAGAGCAGCTCACAGATCACTGCACCTGTACATGGCCCATTCTGTAAATAGCCCATCCAACTACATCATCCCCAAACTGTATTTATGTATTTATCTTGCTCCTTTGCACCCCAGTATCTCTACTTGCACATTCGTCTTCTGCACATGTACCATTCCGGTGTTTAATTGGTATATTGTAATTACTTTTTTATTGCCTTACCCCCATATCCTACCTCATTTGCACACTGTATATAGACTTTTTCGACTGTATGTTTGTTTATTCCATGTGTAACTCTGTGTTGTTGTATGTGTCGAACTGCTTTGCTTTATCTTGGCCAGGTCGCAATTGTAAATGAGAACTTGTTCTTAACTTGCCTACCTGGTTAAATAAAGGTGAAATAAAATAAATAAATAAAACATTCCCCAACTGGCCTCCCCTCCCCAGATAGCATATGAACACATCATAAACCATGGCAATTTGTTTTTTAGAATTACTGAAAATTAGCTGTTAAACTGCAATGTTTTCTCTCAGCCTCATGGCAAAATGTGTAGAAAAGCATGAAATTAGCTATAAAAATGCTAATGCAACTCACTGTGGCAACGTGTGTAGAATAACATGAGGTTAAGTAGCTGTAAAACTGCAATATTTTCTCTCTGCCCAATGGCAAAATGTGTAGAATTGCAGGAAGTTAGCTATATGTGTCATCGTAGGAGGGTAAATTGTGTGAATAGTTTTGCACAGATGTAAAAATAAGAACTTAGCTCTTTTCATTTGATAGCAAAGTGCATATTTCAATACACACAGTGTGTGACACCGATAGAATGCTGTTGGACTTCATCACTGAATCCTCTCACTCTATTCTATTGTAGCTAGTAAAGCTAAAGTAATGTGAGTTTTAGTCGTGTGATGAGGGTGTTCTGTGAGGCTTTGGAACCAGGCCATAGTAACCATCCCCAGACTTTTTTTGATAGGTCAGGTAAAATGAGGACCATGTGGGAGACTGTGAAGATGAGTTATTGCTTTTTGGGGATGTGTTTTTCATGTGGCGTTGTACTGTAACATGGTGTACTTTCTAAAATAAATACTTATATCTATCTAAATCATTCCGTTCCCTTAGTTCATACTGATTTTTTTCATGGTCAACTAGTGTGTATTGCGAACTTTGCAAACCTTGCTGAAACAGCATACTGTCCAGTACATTCATTTTGTTTAGTTAGTTACTGACATTCCTATAATGCTGTTCCTGATAGTTCCTTCTCTGGTAAGAAATCTACTGTGCCTATGAATGGACTAAATGTTCATAGGGTTCGCTGTTATGGAACAGTGGGTAAAACATGTTAGTAGGGGTATTAGGGTGACCTTGTGAACATGTTTATTGGAGCTGCATTGGGAGGGAGGGGTCCAAACTGGTAACAGGCAAAGCAAGGCCACACTTGTCTTCCAGAAGATGCTGATGACAGATGGTGAGAGAACTAAACAACCACCCAGCCCCTCTCCATGTGTTATGACAGTGAACAGCAGCTCAACTGTCACAATATAATCTGAGGCAAAAACATGTAGGAATTGGATTGGTAATGTTCTCACATCACGAGTTTGGTTCTCAAATGAGTATGATGAAATGTGTTTGTCAAGGTATGGAATTCTTTATTGCCTCAAAAATAAATTGCAGTCTATACATACACCGAGTATACCAAACATTAGGAGAGTCCTAGTGACATGTCATGCAGACCATGGTTATCAGCACACAGCATTTGTCTACACACTGTGTACAAAACATTAGGAGCACCTTCCTAATACTGAGTTGCAACCCCTTTTGACCTCAGAACAGACTCAATTTGTCAGGGCAGGGACTCTACAATGTGTCGAAAGTGTTCCACAGGGATGCTGGCCCATGTTGGCTCCAATGCTTCCCACAGTTGTGTCAAGTTGTCTGGGTGTGCTTTGGGTGGTGGACCATTCTTGATACACATGGGAAACTGTTGAGCATGAAAAACCCAGCAGCGTTGGAGTTCTTGACACACTCAGACCAGTGCGCCTGGTACCTACTACCATACCCCATTCAAAGGCACTTCAATCTTTGGTCTGCCCATTCACCCTCTGAATGATACACATACACAATCCATGTCTCAATTATCTCAAAGCTTAAAAATCCTTATTTAACCTGTCTCCTCCCCTTCATCTACACGGATTGAAGTGGATTTAACCATTGACATCAACAGGGGAACATAGCTTTCACCTGGATTCAACTGGTCAGTCTATGTCATGGAAATAGCAGGTGTTCTTAATGTTTTGTAATCCCATTGTATAGTACTGCTTTGACAGAAATTAGACTATGAGCTTTGCAATGTTTATTATGTATGTTCACCCTCAGAGGATAGAGAGCAGAGCTGTTGCTCACATAACAGACATCAGAATGGAGTGAAAACTCTTTGGGAGGTGGAGAGAAAGGATTTGGGTCAGAGAGGAACCTGGAAGGCTAAGCACCAAAGCACAACTACACAAGAAGGGTAATCCCCATTTTATAGGAACCGAGTCAAGGTCTGAGAACAAAATCTGACCTTAATCTGTAGCCTAACACACAGTAGCTAATTCACGGGGATTTGAAATAGGCCTTCACTATGCATAGTCCTTTGTTTCTATATTCAGGTTTGCAGTATGTAAAGGGTTGACAACTGCTGATTCAAGGTTCTTCACATCATTGTGAGTCAGTACAGCTTTGGAAAAAATATAGAAATATGAGGTGGTATTTGCTGTGTCTTTCCAATGTTTCTATGGTGATGGCAAGAGAGTTTAAGTCAAAAGGATGAATGGTATTGGTTAAATGAAGTGCAAAGCTGGTTTCTATTGAATTGAGAGAGGGGATAAATCTACCTGAAAAATAAGGTATTATCTTCAGACTGTGATCTGCCGTAAATCTTGCGTAAAGCTCTCAGTATTCTGGCAAATGGACTAACATAATGCATTAGTTACAGAGGTTTCCAAGTGTGGAATATTAGAAACAGATGATTCCTTTTGCAAAGGACACCGGAGACTGTTCAAAACAGGATGGAGGAAATAATCAAAAGTTCCATGATGAAGCCTAAGTGTCACCACAGATTTCCTGGAAGCTCTCTACACAGGCTAAATAAATGAGATACTAAGTAGTCTTGGCACTTTTTACCCTTATCACTTATTAAAAACTGTTACAATTAGGAAGTAGAAAAAGAAGAATGCAAACCCAGAGATAATGCCAGCCCATTTAAAACCACATTTTTGTTTTTATGATTTCAACATTTCAGTTCCGTAATATTTTACTGAACTTAACGTTGATGACAAATTAAAGAACACATGCACTTTGCAATGTAAAGTGTTTCCCAAAGAAACTGGTGCATGATGATTGTCACGTGTGCTCCCTCTCTGGCCTCTAGGTCACCAGGCTGCTTGTTATGGAGCACACCTGTCACCATCGTTACGCACACCTGCGCGTCATCACTCACCTGGACTCCATCAGCTTTCTGATTACCTTCCCTATATATGTCACTCCCGTTGGTTCCTTCCCCAGGTGTTATTGTTTCTGTTCCAGTGTTTAGTCTGTTTGCTTTTCTTGTTTTGTTTTATGTTGCATTTATTAAAACACTCACTCTCTGAACTTGCTTCCCGACTCTCAGCGCACATCGTTACAATGATATTCATCAACGTGATCATGTCAGCGTTATTAAACAAGCAGGATTGTGAGGTGTATATCACGGTAACCCCTTCAACCCCTGAACACTGCGGCCCTATCCCTCTGAATACCAGTCTACTACAGCATCTAGAGGATTAGAGAGACATGCTAAAGTGTGAGAAAGGCCGTAGGTGTTCTAGTTCACTAGTCTTCCTGTTTCACTATCTGAGGGAGTCCTTATGGCTTATATAAGATTTAGTATTTATTTTAAAGAGTATAATGTGTGCAGAGAGAAAAGGGGAAAAGTACAAAGTTCCAAGTTTCAAGGTTAATTAGTTGTATGTACAGGATGTACATGGAACACCGTCCGCCGAAATACTTACTTGCAGATTCCTTCTCGACAATGCAACAACAATAAGAAATAATAAAAGGTAAGAACACGAACATAAAGTAAATGGCTCTGCAGAATAGATGAACATTTTAGCGTAAGTATAATACAGGAAGGCACAAGTGAAGGGAAATGTGCTGTATGTAAACATGGACGCACACCATGGGGTTTAGAGAGAAGGGGATTGAGTGCTATATGTATATTACAGTATACAGTATACATGCATTGGTAAAGAAAGGCGTTTTAACAGCACAGAAAACCCATTATGCTCTCTTTTATTTTCCTGTAAACATTATTAAAGTGATTAGTGTTCCATTATTAAAGTGGCCAGTGATTTCAAGTCTATGTATATAATGCAGCAGCCTTTAATGTGCTAGTGATGGCTATTAAGCATGAGAGATTGGCTACTTATTGTACCTCACTTAATCACAGACTGCACTGGTAGAATTGGCTTCTCTTTCATATATTTTTTTCTCACAATTTATATCTTGTCTCATCACTGCCCAACAGGCTCAGGAGAGGCGAAGGTCAAGTCATGCATCTTCCGAAACCCGCCTGCTTTACCTCAACTGACGACTGAGTTCATCCTGCAGGTGCCCGGCCCGCCACAAGGAGTCGCTAGAGTGCGAAGAGCCAAGTAAAGCCCCACCGGGCAAACCCTCCCCTAACCCGGACGACGCTATGGGACTCCCGGTCGTGGCCGGTTGTGACACAGCCTGGGATCGAACCCAGGTCTGTAGTGACGCTTCAGGCGATGCAGTGCCATAGGCCGCTGCACCACTCGGGAGGCACGAATATTCTGGGTTTTATCCACATTTATCCACATTTATCCACAGTCCCATCCCAGAAGGTGTAAAATTTAGTGTTCTTAAAAATAGGTCAAAGCTGGAGGAAGATTTGGAAACAGGATAGCAGTTTTCCGCTGGGATGAGAGGCGTACATAAACCGTTTGTTTTATAGTTATGGTAATGCAGTCATTTGAATGAATACATCCCAGTCTAATCCTGGATGTTCACAGAGTAATTCCAATATAAACAAAGCGGTGTGTAGTAACTACTGGCATGGAGGGGCACCATAACACCTCCATAGAGCTACACTGTGGGTATTTAGGAGACTGGTGCAGGACAATCAGGCATGACAAAACCACTCTTACAGTGCCTTCAGAAAGTATTTATACCACTTGACCTTTTTCCCATTTTGTTAGGTTACAGCCTTATTCTAAAATATATTAAATAGTTGTTTTCCCTCATCAGTCTACACAGAATACTCCATAGTGACAAAGCAAATTATTTGTTAAATGTTTGCTAATTTATAAAAATAAAAAACTGAAGTATCACATTTACATACAGTACCAGTCAAAAGTTTGGACACACCTACTCATTCCAGGGGTTTTCTTTATTTCTACTATTTTCTACATTGTAGAATAATAGTGAAGACATCAAAACTATCAAACAACACATATGGAATCACGTTGTAACCAATAAAGTGTTAAACAAATCTAAATATATTTTATATTTCAATTTCTTAAAAGTAGCCACCCTTTGCCTTGATGACAGCTTGGCATTCTGTCATCTATCATCATGAGGTAGTCACCTGGAATGCATTTCAATTAACAGGCGTGCCTTGCTAAATGTTAATTTGTGGAATTTCTTACCTTCTTAATGTGTTTGAGCCAATCAGTTGTGTTGTGATAAGGTAGGGGTGGTATACAGAATATAGCCCTATTTGGTAAAAGACCAAGTCCATATTATAGCTAGAGCAGCTCAAATAAGCAAAGGGAAACAACAGTCCATCATTACTTTAAGACATGAAGGTCAGTCAATGCAGAACATTTCAAGAACTTTGAACGTTTCTTTATGTACAGTTGCAAAAACCATCAAAGCGCTATGATGAAACAGGAAAGGAAGACCCAGAGTTACCTCTGCTGAAGAGGTTAAGTTCATTAGAGTTACTATCCTCGGAAATTGCAGCCCAAATAAATGCTTCACAGAGTTCAAGTAAAAGACACATCTCAACATCAACTGTTCAGAGGAGACTGTGAATCAGGCCTTCATGGCCGAATTTCTGAAAAGAAACCACGACTAAAGGACACCAATAATAAGAAGAGACTTGCTTGGGCCAAGTAACACGAGCAATGGACATTAGATCAGTGGAAATCTGTCCTTTGGTCTGATGATTCCAAATGTGCCATTTTTGGTTCCAACCGCGGTTGGAATCTTTGTTAGATGCATAGTAGGTGAACAGATGATCTCCGCATGTGTGATTCACAACATGAAGCATGGAGGAGGAGGTGGTGTGGGGGTGCTTTGCTGGTGACACTGTTGTTGGTTTACTTAGAATTCAAGGCACACTTAACCAGCATGGCTACCACAGCATTCTGCAGCGATACGCCATCCCTTCTGGGGTTTTTTTTTTGCTTAGTGAGACTATCATTTGTTTTTCAACAGGACAATGACCAAACACTCCTCCAGGTTGTATAAGCGCAAATGGTGGCTACTTTGAAGAATCTAAAATATAAATAAATGTTTCCATTGTGTTATTTCACAGTGTTTATGTCTTCACTATTATTCTACAATGTAGATAATAGTAAAAATAAAGAAAGACCCCTGAATGAGTAGGTGTGTCCAAACATTTGACTAGTACTGTAAGTATTCAGACCATTTACTCAGTACTATGTTAGAGGATCTTTGGCAGCAATTACAGCCTTCAGTCTTCTTGGGTATGACCCTACAGGCTTGGCACACCTGTATTTGGGGAGTTTCTCCCATTCTTCTCTGCAGACCCTCTCAAGCTCTGTCAGACTCCTTGGGAAACCAGTCAGGATCAAGGGAAAGATGAACAGAGAAAAGTTAAGAGAGATCCTTGATGAAAACCTGCTCCCGAGTGTTCAAGTTCTCAGACAGGGGCGACGGTTCACCTTCCAATTGGACAACTACCCTAAGCACACAGCCAAGACAACGCAGGAGTGGCTTCGGGAATTCTCCTTCAGTGGCCCAGGGTCTGAATACTGTATAGGATAGTGATGATTGAATTACAGTTTCTCAACAAATTTATACTCAACGTACCCTAAAACCCAATGGGCCAATAGTTTACATGTGCAAAAAGGAAGGAGGACATTTTGGAAAATAGCCTATTATTCCTATTTCCTGTCTGGATTGTAAATGTTTTATGTTTTTATTGTATTTTTAAATCTGTTTATCGTTATTTATATGTTTGCCTATGTAGAGCTTTGAGATAACACTGTAATAAAAAGTGCTATACAAATTACATGTATTATTATTAATAACCCTTTTGAAATAAAGAGACAGAGAAATCCCTCAATGTTTCCCACTGACATTAAACCAATAGCTCGGCTGTGTTTAGACGTTCCCATCCAGACATGGCTTCATAACCTACTTATGGGCCTTCGTTTTGGGAACATTTAACATGATGCAACAAGAATTCAAGTGTAGAGAATAAGGCTGTTTGTTATTTATAATCAGAAACTATTCCACATCACGTAACTTAAGAAGCACACACTTAATGTGTTGTGAAATCTGCTGTGAATGTGCTGTCGTGTTTTAAAATTTGTATAGCTGGCTTAATTTTGCTGGACCCCAGGAAGAGTAGCTGCTGCCTTGGCAGGAACTAATGGGGAACAATAATAAATACAAAATACAAAACATTTGTTTAGTTCCACCTGAACTTTTTCTTCACCACAACAGCTGGCTGGGTTTGGGAACACATATTCCAAGAAGAAATTAACCAGACCACATTGAATTTCAGCCAAAATAGGTAGTAGTAGTACCAGGTAAAATGTCCAGCAGTGCACTATAGAGAGGGGTTCGTTGCAGGATAATTTAATATAGACGGAAACAAGGCAATGGTTTGTGTAAATAACATTAGGAGCAAATGGGAAACAAGCCCTCTAATTGCCCATTAGGAAAAAAACAGACTGAGGTCATTGTTATTGCTATCCCTTGTGGGGAGCTAGGGACTATCACGCTAGACATTTTTTAAGCTGCAACTCGAGTGATGTAAATTTAGACTGAGTTCAAAGTGCACTTGTTATCTGTATCATCTGGCAGATATACAGTGCATTCAGAAAAGTATTCAGACCACTTGACTTTTCAACATTTGGAGGTAAATACCTGCCCTGCTCCCCTGACAGTCTTCACTTGCCAAAGCTCTCACTTGCGGGACCAGATGGGAGTGGAGACAGTGGCTTTGGTCATATACTCAGGATGAGTGCAAAAACAAACTCAGTTCCACAGCTCAGGAGAACTCACCCTGTCCTTATCCTGAAAAGGCCTTCCTTTCTCAGCTAGGGATTTCAAACGCTTACAAAACAAAAAACAAATGCAAGGATGGTGATGCAGGTGATGATAAGGAGAAACAGGAAGAAGGAGGCGGACGAGGCAGAGGATAATGAACAATAAGCTTTGATAAAAGTGTGAGGTTTAGGGTGGAAAAGACATATCAACCACAGGCGGCTGGTGACACCTTAATGACACCTGTACATTTCTGGGGGGAATGGCCCTAGCCCTCACCCTCAGATCCAACAGGTCCCAGACGTGATCAATTGTATTGAGATCCGGACTCTTCTCTAGCCATAGCAGAACACTGACATTCCTGTCTTGCAGGAAATCACGCACAGAACGAGCAGTACGGCTGGTGGCATTGTTATGCTGGAGGGTGATGTCAGGATGAGCCTGCAGGAAGTGTACCACATGAGGGAGGAGGATGTCTTCCCTGTAACGCCCAGCATTGAGATTACCTGCAATGACAACAAGCTCAGTCCAATGATGCTGTGACACACCGCCCCAGACTATGATGGACCCTCAACCTCCACCTCTAAATCGATCCTACTCCAGAGTACAGGCCTCGGTGTAACGCTCCTTCCTTCGACGATAATTGCGAATCCGACCAACACCCCTGGTGAGACAAAACCGTGACTCGTCAGTGAAGAGCACTTTTGCCAGTCCTGTCTGGTCCAGCGACGATGGATTTGTGCCCATAGGCGACGTTGTTGCCGGTGATGTCTGGCGAGGACCTGCCTTGTTACAGGCCTACAAGCCCTCAGTCCAGCCTCTTTCAGCCAAATGCAGACAGTCTGAGCACTGATGGAGGGATTGTGCGTTCCTGGTGTAACTCAGGGATATGTTGTTGCCATCCTGTACCTGTCCCACAGGTGTGATGTTCGGATGCTCCGATCCTGTGCAGGTGTTGTTACACATGGTCTGCCTCTGTGTGGACGATCAGCTGTCCGTCCTGTCTCCCTGTAGCGCTGTCTTAGGCGTCTCACGGTACGGACATTGCAATTTACTGCACTGGCCACATCTGCAGTCCTCATGCCTCCTTGAAGCATGCCTAAGGCATGTTCACGCAGATGAGCAAGGACCCTGGGCATCTTTCTTTTGGTGTTTTTCAGAGTCAGTAGAAAGGCCTCTTTGGTGTCTCAACTTTTCATACCTCTGACCTTAATTGCCTACAGTCTGTAAGCTGTTAGTGTCTTAACGACCGTTCCACAGGTGCATCTTCATTAATTGTTTATGGTTCATTGAACAATCATGGGAAACAGTGTTTTAACCCTTTACAATGAAGATCTGTGAGGTGAGGATTTTTATGAATTATCTTTGAAAGACAGGGTCCTGAAAAAGGGACGTTTCTTTGGTTTGCTGAGGTTATATGTGTTGAAAAAGACTGGCATTTGCAAATGAAAATCCAATGTAATTCGCTGCTAAATTTGAACAAATATTTCTAAGTAAGAACTTAAAAATGTGACATTCAAATTATCGTTATTATGTTGGGCTGACATGCTAGATCTAGTTCTGAATGTCAATTGTGCTTGGAACAGTTCAACGGACATCATCTTGATCTTTCTCTTCCATGCGGCAGGTAAGTACCAAATTATAACTTGGAATGTAGTTTGGATCTCTCTACACATATTTTCTCCGAAATGTCAAAAATATTTGCGGAAAACGTTAAATAGTATTCTTCAAGTACGAAAAGCATTTAGCTAGCTATATTGCCAGAGTACTTTATATATTTTCACATTGCTAGCTATTTAATGGCCGTGATGTCTGTATAGTTAGCTAGTGGGGTTTTGTAATTTTTGTGTATGTTTTATATGAACCAAAATAGCTATGTAACATATTAGCCTCCTAGTTTACCAAAAAATGCATTGTCAGCTATCATTACAGTAGAACTGAACACATGTACCTCTGCAATTTAATGTTTGCCTGCTAGGAAAGCTACCCAGGCAGAGACAGGTAAGAACAATACGTAGCTAGCTTGCTAACTACACTTAGCTGTCTAGCTACACCTGTCCTTGCAGAAACCTTCTTATTCGTCACGTATTCACAACATGTTGACCATGTGCAGTAATTATCTAGTCAATAATCTAACAGCCAAACTAGCTAAATTAAATAACTGGGTTGGCTAGTAAGATATATAACAAGCAGCTCTTCCAAGTCAGCTTGGATTGCGATGTTTCCGTTTTTTTAGTTAGCTAGCTATCTAAAACTGAAGTCATTCAAGTTTTATTTTCCTGACGTCATAGATTTTAATACAACTCCTCTTCTTTAGGTATAGGTATGCACGTATTGAGACGTTCCTGAGTACTGGACATACCATATTTTCCAGAACACATTGACAAGGTATGTCAATATATTCAAATGTCTGTGTGTTTTCATTGTAACTCACATTAGTTAGGAAAAACTCGGATGGAATCCTATGGATTCCAGAAATGTAAACAGAATACACGGTACCCCTCGGACAGGATACACAGGATATTTTTATTACAGTAACCCAACATTAGTGTGAATAATAGGTATTTGATATATACTGTATTTTTAAATCAACCAAATGGATTGAACATGTTAGACAATAAAAAATTAACACGGAACTCCAGAAAATAAAACAGCATTTTGGGAAGGATTTCATAGGGTTTTATTAGTGTTTTACTCAATACGTTGTCGCCCAGAAAGGCATTGACAATGTGTGTCTTCCTTATTTTAGAATGAAATAGCAAATGGGATGTGTAAGTAATAGTATGTTTAAGCTTTTGTAGTGCTTATGTATACACAAAAAAACTATTGATTTTATCTTAATTGCGGTGGGATCGTCCGACATGTATAAATATAAGATCTTCAGTTTTGCTGCATTCAAGTACAAACCACAACATTGTGAGTGCCAAAATGGCAAAGACCTCATATTGAAGACAAGATGTCGTTCAGGCCCCAATTACAAGAAAGATGGCCAGCCATGTTTGAGCCCAATCAGGTACAAAATACTGCTGAATGAAAATAGTCAATGCAGGTAAAACATTTTATATTGATTTAAATATTTTGTGTTGCCTTGACCTAATGTTCTAATCTACAATGAAATATGCATTGAAGATTAGTCTGAACATTCTCACTCTGCACATGCTTTGGGAGGGGTTTCCCAATAGCATTCTGGCTCTCAGATCATCTTTTGTCCTTATCGGTTCAGAAGACGGTCGGTCGGTCGGTCGGTCGGTAGGTAGGTAGGTAGGTAGGTTAAGGAAGAGCTCAGAAGAATTACAACTGTTGCTCGAGTCCACCTTTATCCAGAAGCTGGATGAATATAGACCAGAAGTATTGGACTTGTTTAAGTCAATAGGAGGTGCTATAAAGGCGGACATGCAGAAAATCATTGAAGTTCTGTGTGGGGTATGCACGGTAACACCTTCAGAATAGTATATAGGTTGTACTGTATGTATTTAGTTGTCTGTATTAAATGCAAGTATTTGTGCAACACCATCCAGGAAAGAAGAGACAGTGTGATCCGTGGCCTGGTCATATACCTCGGTGAGAGGGTTGAAGACCTTATCACAGAATACAAGGTAAAGGTTTTTATTTTGTATCCTTATTTATCTCTAAATGAGGTATCTTCCTTTGTTTCCCTCTATCTCCTCTCAAGTTGCACAGTTAATGTAATAGCCTAGCAGTGTCTCCTGACCCCTCCTGTCTCAGCCTCCAGTATTTATGCTGCAGTAGTTTATGTGTCGGGGGGCTAGGGTCAGTTTGTTATACCTGGAGTACTTCTCCTGTCTACTTCTCCTGTCTTATCCGGTGTCCTTTGTGAATTTAAGTATGCTCTCTCTAATTCTCTCTTTCTCTCTGTCTTGCTGTCCCCAGTCCACCTGGCCGTGCTGCTGCTCCAGTTTCAACTGTTCTGCCTGCGGCTATGGAATCTTGACCTGTTCACCGGACGTGCTACCTGTCCCAGACCTATTATTTGACCATGCTGGTCATTTATGAACATTTGAACATCTTGGCCATATTCTGTTATTAACTCCACCCGGCACAACCAGAAGAGGACTGGCCACCCCTCATAGCCTGGATCCTCTCTCGGTTTCTTCCTAGGTTTGGGCCTTTCTAGGGAGTTCTTCCTTGCCAATGTGCTTAAACACCTGCATTGCTTGCTGTTTGGGGTTTTAGGCTGGGTTTCTGTACAGCACTTTGAGGTATCAGCTGATGTATGAAGGGCTATATATAAATACATTTGATTTGACTAGTCTGTTATTTCTTAATTTTTTCACTCAGGATGCTGACGACACCATGATCCGAGAGGACCTCATTCAGCATGTGATGAAGGTGTTTACTGTGAAGGATCTGCACCAGAATATAGAGCATGGGATCTGCACCAGAATATAGAGCATGGGATCTGCATCGAAGGAGCAGAGGTCCTGGCTGGTATTCCCAGTGTAACACAGTCATGTACGTTGCTTATGGGCCTCATCTATGGCTTAAATCTAAGGTACCCCAAAGAACTGAAATATACCTTTGAGGTCTTCCAAAAAGTATTCTTGGAACTTGATGATCTCAGGACCTCCCCACGGGTCCAAGCTCTAAAGATGAAGTTACTTGTTTTCAGAGATATCTAAAGATATCTATGGGAACTCTCAAAGGGCTACTCACGAACTGTGGTCTAAAACTTGTTCAAGTAAGCTTGTCAATTGTCAAGAGACATTGTCAATTCCTGTTTAAAACACAGCTTTGTTTTAAAACTTACTCCATATGCACAATTAGATTTCTGAGATTATTTGTAGTCAGGTTCAAGCTATCGGGATGTAACGTCACCTAAGGAGGCAAGGTGGAGTTATACCCAGAATGCTTATATCTGTCAAAATAATATGTCCATATGGGCTTCACTAGTACAAATGGAGTCAGGTTTAAGGGACAATTTGGCATATATTTTGTAACAATATGTTCAATGTATGTTTTGAAAACCCATGTTTTGATTAATCTACAACAGTTTGAATGAGGTTGTATTTGAGCTAAAATTCATACTGTGCTTTGTGTAAAGTCTATTAAGACAAATCGTTAATTTACTTTTCTGTTAAAATATTGCTTTGTTGTTACGGGGCACATAGACCACCAGAGAATTCTTGCCAAACTGTACAAGATGTGAGGTCAAAGTGCTAATCCCAAACTATCACCTAAATGTTATGCAGTTGTGAAGATCTGAAATGATTTGTAATTAAACTTACAATATTAGTTATGTAACTGATGACATTAAGTATATCAAACTTAGAACATTAGTTCTATGATTTGAAGGACTTAAGCAGATCAAGCAATAGCATGGTATTCTTTCACTGCAATAGCGACTATAAATTGGACAGTACAGTTAGATTAAAAAGAATTTAAGCTTTCTGACAATATCAGATATGTCTATGTCCTGTGGAAATGTTATTTTTACTTACAGCTCAATGCTAATTGCATTAGCCTATGTTTGCTCAACCGTCCCGGGGAAGGGACACCGATCCCAATGAAGTTTTAATATACAGTGCCTTGCGAAAGTATTCGGCCCCCTTGAACTTTGCGACCTTTTGCCACATTTCAGGCTTCAAACATAAAGATATAAAAATGTATTTTTTTGTGAAGAATCAACAACAATTGGGACACAATCATGAAGTGGAACGACATTTATTGGATATTTCAAACTTTTTTAACAAATCAAAAACTCAAAAATTGGGCGTGCAAAATTATTACATGTCACTCCTATACCACTATGCCCAACATGTTACACTCCATAGGTTGCAAAAAAAAATGTTTTAAGTGATGTAACTTGTATTATTATTATAGGGCTGTGAAACCCATAGCCAAATGTCTTCCGACTGAGAATTTCTCACTGGAAATTGCTGCTGAAATTGAACATAGCTTAGCTTCGGTTAGGGTTTTTTTATTTGATTTATTTCACTTTTATTTAACCAGGTAGGCTAGTTGAGAACAAGTTCTCATTTGCAACTGCAACCTGGCCAAGATAAAGCATAGCAGTGTGAACAGACAACACAGAGTTACACATGGAGTAAACAATTAACAAGTCAATAACACAGTAGAAAAAAAGGGGAGTCTATATACAATGTGTGCAAAAGGCATGAGGAGGTAGGCGAATAATTACAATATTGCAGATTAACACTGGAGTGATAAATGATCAGATGGTCATGTACAGGTAGAGATATTGGTGTGCAAAAGAGCAGAAAAGTAAATAAATAAAAACTGTGGGGATGAGGTAGGTGAAAATGGGTGGGCTATTTACCAATAGATTATGTACAGCTGCAGCGATCGGTTAGCTGATCAGATAGCTGATGTTTGAAGTTGGTGAGGGAGATAAAAGTCTCCAACTTCAGCGATTTTTGCAATTCGTTCCAGTCACAGGCAGCAGAGTACTGGAACGAAAGGCGGCCAAATGAGGTGTTGGCTTTAGGGATGATCAGTGAGATACACCTGCTGGAGTCAGTGGGTCTGGCCACGAATATGTAGCGAGGGCCAGCCGACTAGAGCATACAAGTCGCAGTGGTGGGTAGTATAAGGTGCTTTAGTGACAAAACGGATGGCACTGTGATAATCTGCATCCAGTTTGCTGAGTAGAGTGTTGGAAGCGATTTTGTAGATGACATCGCCGAAGTCGAGGATCGGTAGGATAGTCAGTTTTACTAGGGTAAGCTTGGCAGCGTGAGTGAAGGAGGCTTTGTTGCGGAATAGAAAGCTGATTCTTGATTTGATTTTCGATCAAGGGTATTTAATTAATTGGAGACTCTCCTATAACACTATTCCCAACATCTTATAAATAACCCCATTTGAAGCTGAGATACTTGTATCATTATTACAGGGCTGTGAAACCCATAGCCACGTCTTTAGATTGAGCATTCCTCACTATTTATTTACGGAGAGCAATTTCCATTTCATAACAAATAGTGTCCAGTCTGACAAACCTCGTAAAATTAGACATAGCCTTCTATAAAATGTACTATGAAAGTAATGGTGTAACGTAAACAAAAAGCGGAGCCTTGTATTAAATGCATTATGAAGAAAATTGTATAATGTAGGCTCCATGAGATATAAAATGCATTATGAATAAAATCATGTAGGCCTACTGTTGCCTTTCTGACCAGTGCACCATTATCTCAAAGTATTAAGTGAAAACAAGCATTGAAGACAGTATTGGCATTAATAAAATAAAAAAACTATATAAGGCATCATTATATTATCATTATTTTGGTGACAACCTGGTTGATTAACAATATTGTGTTGTTAGCGAGTTTGTTTTTTAAATAAATGATTTTGGGACACAAAAATAATGCAGTGTAGAACACCATTGCCCATTGTGTATCGCTCTAATAATTTAAAAAAAGATTGTACCGAAGTTTGCCCCCCCCAATTATTTTATTTTCCTATGAATTAAGTCACACCAGACCTTGTGCCATTTCCTATGAATTATGTCACACAAAATTGTGTCTTTCACAGGAATTAAAATTAAGCCACGCAAAAGTGCATAAAAATGCACAAAATAGTTTTTGTACATACAGTATTTGCAAGAATTGAGTGTGAGATTGACGCATTTTGAACATTTTAAACATTAAATACATGCTCATGAACTTTGGCGACTAGTAAGTCTTTTTTTAACCTCCTGCTTTGAGCTGGATGTGTCAATGCGTAGTTTATATATGCATAATCTATGAGCAGAATGACTATCTTACCTCAATTAGACATGAAATCCCTAGTTTGAAAGCGACTGTTTTCTGGAAGCTGTGCGGCACCATTTCCTCCACATGGGTCAGCCCCTGAGCAAATTCAAGTTCTAGCAAATGAGCTTCATCCTCTCGCCATTTGAGTGGCAGCTAGCAAGGTGACGTGGCGCGCATATCTGCACATATGTGAAGTAGTATACCATTTTCGGGGAACACTTTTGGCTCTTGATGCAAATTTCAGAACTACTGGCTAAAAAATATACCAAAGCATCGGAGAATCCCTTTAATTAACAGCACATTACGTTGTGCCTTTACATCCTGTCATATTCAGTGTCAGCCTTTGGGTCCCTGTGAACTCTTCACCTGCCCTGGGGTCTGTGTGCTGCTGTCTCATGGCTTCTCTTCACTAGGCCATAATGGTGTTGCGGTAGCGTTGCGTGGGTGTGGAAATGGTTTGCGGTTTGTCCAGCTAGTGTCTCCGGACCAGCCATGTCTTTGTCCTGGTGTGTTATGCTTCATACAGAAGACTTTTATGATCACATAATGTACTCTTCAGTGCAGACAGTGGAGACCAGACTCAAGTGAATCACACACAGTATTCTTTCATATACATATCTGGAGATTTTCCAGACTGGAACTATGTTACAATCATGTCATGCTTCGACATGACAACCTAGAAAGTACATAGGGCCTTGTTGTAAGAAAAATATCCATCACAACTTTTAATCTCTGAAACAGAACCAAACCACAAGAAAGGTACGGCTTTGACATAACACAAGGTTTTTACAAAGTAGTGCAGTTCCTTACTCCCACTCAATCTGGTCTGTACAAATCTGCTCCAATTCGTTGCCGTGCATGGTCTGTTTAATGTAACAACACAAAACCATATGGCATGCTCACCAAACCATGGCATCTGTAGTGGATTCAAACTGTTCAGACTTCAGATGTTAAATTGTGAGTGGGTGCAATAAAACTAATTAAGATGAATTTTTTATTTTTTATTTCCACTTTACGTGTGATATGACTTTCACACAGTAGAGAGGAGGAGTGAGAGAGAGCGAGAGAGAGAGAGAGAGAGAGGTAGTGGAGGCATGAAACACTGCATTTGTGTACTCCGACGCAAAGGGAAGAGGTGTGGTTGTAATTAGCCAAGATGAAGTACATAATCTTACCACTACTAAATGTGACCAAATACATCACCATTTGTTACCATCTCCGCTATCTCAACTCCACATATTTGTAGTTACTTGAATCTGCTGAATTGGCATAATTTAGATTCAGCACTAACTTTTGGGGTTATGGAGGTGAACATACAAAAGCAGACAGAAAAGTAAATCATCTGAAATATTCTTTGGAGATATGTATCCATAATGATACAGTAGCTGACCAAATTGACCAAAAATCTAAAACAAACAAGAACAATCTGTATTTATGGATGGATTGCACATTCGGTAAGCAAACATTTCAGTAAGATTATATTACATGATAAAAGTTATCAAAGCCAGAGCCTTTCAATTTTTATTTTCCAATTATAGGTTCAGACTTGTGGGTTCGCTCTCAGGCAAATTGAGTACTGCTGTAATCCAATAGACTCACATTACTCCTGGGCATAAAATACAAAATTCACAGTAAGCTCCTTTTAGCAAGCTACTTATAAAATTATATTTATTAATTTGAGCTTGATATAAAAACTTGCTCTTACATTCCACTTCAGTGTAGGTTAATATACCTACTGTATATCAGCACATTCATATGTAACAAAACAGATTGTTTTTTTCATAGTTCAAATCAAATCATATTGCATTGGTCACAAACACACGGTTAGCAGATGTTAATGCGAGTGCAGGGAAATGCTTGTGCCTCTAGTCCCGACTTTGCAGTAATAAGTAATCTAACAAATTCACAACGACTACCTTAAACACACAAATGTAAAGGGATGAATAAGAATATGTACATAAATATATGGATGAGCGACGGCCGTGTGGCATAGGCAAGATGCGGTAGATGTTATAGAGTACAGTATATACATATGAGATGAGTAATGTAGGATAGATATCTAGACATTAATAAAGTGACTAGTGATACCTTTATTAAATAAATAAATTACATTTATTAAAGTGGCCAGAGATTTGAGTCTGTATGTTGGCAGCAGCCACTCTATGTTAGTGATGGTTGTTTGACAGTTTGATAGCCTTGAGATAGGCATTGAACAGGCAGTGGCTCGGGTGGTTGTTGTTCTTGATGATCTTTTTGGCATTCCTGTGACATCGGGTGCTGTAGGTGTCCTGGAGGGCAGGTAGTTTGTCCCCGGTGATGTGTTGTGCAGACCTCACTACCCTCTGGAGAGCCTTGCGGTTGTGGGCAGAACAGTTGCCGAACTAGGCGGTGATACAGCTCGACAGGATGCTCTCGATTGTGCATCTGTAAAAGTTTGTGAGTGTTTTCGGTGACAAGCCAAATTTCTTCAGCCTCCTGAAGTTGTAGAGGCGCTGTTGCGCCTGCCTCACCACACTGTCTGTGTGGGTGGACCATTTCAGTATGTCCGTGATGTGTATGCAGAGGAACTTAAAACTTTCCACCTTCTCCACTACTGTCCCGTTAATGTGGATGGGGGAGTGTTCCCTTTGCTGTTTCCTGATGTCCACGATCATCTCCTTTGTTTTGTTGATGTTGAGTGAGAGGTTATTTTCCTGACACCACACTCAGAGTGCCCTCACCTCCTCCCTGTAGGCCATATCGTCCTTGTTGGTAATCAAGCCTACCACTGTAGTGTTGTCTGAAAACTTGAGGATTGAGTTGGATGTGTGCATGGCAATGTAGTCATTGGTGAACAGGGAGTACAGGAGAGGGCTGAGAATGCACCCTTGTGGGGATCCAGTGTTGAGGATCAGCGGGGTGGAGATTTCCTACCCTCACAACCCGGGGGCAGCCCGTCAGAAAGTCCAGGACCCAGTTGCACAGGGAGGGGTCGAGACCCAGGGTCTCAAGCTTAATGATGAGTTTGGAGGGTACTATGGTGTTAAATGCTGATCTGTAGTCAATGAACAGCATTCTCACATAGGTATTCCTCTTGTCCAGTTGAGATAGGGCGGTGTGCAGTGTGACGGCGATTGAGTCGTCTGTGGACCTATTGGGGCGGTAAGAAAATTGGAATGGGTATTGGGTATCAGGTAGGGTGGAGGTGATATGATCCTTGACTAGTCTCTCAAAGCACTTCATAATTACATAATTACATAATAATTACTGAGTGCTTCGGGGCGATAGTCATTTAGTTCAGTTACCTTAGATTTCTTGGGAACAGGATCAACGGTGGCTCTCTTGAAACATGTGGGCACAGCAGACTGGGATAGGATTGATTGAATATGTCGGTAAACACACCAGCCAAATGGTCTGCGCATGCTCTGAGGACATGGCTAGGGATAACGTCTGGGCCAGCAGCCTTGCAAGGGTTAACACGTTTAAATGTTTTACTCACGTTGGCCACGGTGAATTAGAGCTCACAGGCTTAGGTAGCGGGCCATGTCAGTGGCACTGTATTGTCCTCAAAACAAGAAAAGAAGTTGTTTAATTTGTCTGGGAGTAAGACGTCGATGTCCTCAACGTTGTTGTTTTTCTTTTTGTAATCTGTGATTGACTGTAGACCCTGCCACATATACTCAGCAAAAATTATCTTCATTGTAAAGGGTTTAAACACTGTTTCCCATGCTTGTTCAATGAACCATAAACAATTAATGAACATGCACCTGTGGAACGGTTGTTATGACATTAACAGCGTACAGACGGTAGGCAATTAAGATCACAGTTATGAAAACTTAGGTCAATAAAGAGGCCTTTCTACTGACTCTGAAAAACTGCCAAGGGTCTCTGCTCATCTGCATGAACATGCCTTAGGCATGCTGCAAGGAGGCATGAGGACTGCAGATTTGGCCAGGGCAATAAATTGCAATGTCCGTACTGTGAGACGCGTAAGACAGCGATACAGGGAGACAGGATGGACAGCTGATCGTCCTCGCAGTGTCAGACCAAGTATAACGACACCTTTTTTTAAATGATTTATTACAAGAAAACACAAGGAAGGGGTAACATTAAAGTATTAGAACATGAAGGACAAACAATACAGCATCAAGACACTTTAAAACGTATCAGTCTTTCCGTAACAGAGTCATCCTTATGTGTGCATGTGTAGTGATATAAAATATATGTCATAGTTTCATTTTTCATGATCACAATCTTGTGAAACCCGAACCCTCCAAGATCCCCCACAGTTCCCCAATAGTTGTCCCTCAACCATTCGAGACCCCTCCCACAGCTCCCCCCAGGAAGAAAAATAAAAAATCAAATTAATTCCATTCCCCACCCCAAGATCCCCCAATGCACCAACAACCAAGAGAATGAACCCCCACCCAAAGATCCCCCCAATGCACCAACAACCAAGAGAATGAACCCCCACCCCAAGATCCCCCCAATGCACCAACAACCAAGAGAATGAACCCCCACCCCAAGATCCCCCCCAATGCACCAACAAGCAAGAGAATGAACCCCCACCCCAAGATCCCCCCAATGCACCAACAACCAAGAGAATGAACCCCCACCCCAAGATCCCCCAATGCACCAACAACCAAGAGAATGAACCCCCACCCCAAGACCCCCCAATGCACCAACAACCAAGAGAATGAACCCCCACCCCAAGATCCCCCCAATGCACCAACAACCAAGAGAATGAACCCCCACCCCAAGATCCCCCCAATGCACCAACAACCAAGAGAATGAACCCCCACCCCAAGATCCCCCCAATGCACCAACAACCAAGAGAATGAACCCCACCCCAAATCCCCCTATGCACCAACAACCAAGAGAATGAACCCCTACCCCAAGATGGCCCCCTATGCACCAACAACCAAGAGAATGAACCCCCACCCCAAGATCCCCCTATGCACCAACAACCAAGAGAATGAACCCCCACCCCAAGATGCCCCCCTATGCACCAACAACCAAGAGAATGAACCCCCACCCCAAGATGGCCCCCCTATGCACCAACAACCAAGAGAATGAACCCCCACCCCAAGATGGCCCCCCTATGCACCAACAACCAAGAGAATGAACCCCCACCCCAAGATGGCCCACCTATGCACCACAACCAAGAGAATGAACCCCCACCCCAAGATCCCCCTATGCACCAACAACCAAGAGAATGAACCCCCACCCCAAGATCCCCCCTATGCACCAACAACCAAGAGAATGAACCCCCACCCCAAGATCCCCCCAATTCACCAACAACCAAGAGAATGAACCCCCACCCCAAGATCCCCCTATGCACCAACAACCAAGAGAATGAACCCCACCCCAAGATCCCCCAATGCACCAACAACCAAGAGAATGAACCCCCACCCCAAGATCCCCCTATGCACCAACAACCAAGAGAATGAACCCCCGCCCCAAGCCACCCCCAATTCACCAACAACCAAGAGAATGAACCCCCACCCCAAGATCCCCCCTATGCACCAACAACCAAGAGAATGAACCCCCACCCCAAGATCCCCCCAATGCACCAACAACCAAGAGAATGAACCCCCACCCCAAGATGGCCCCCCTATGCACCAACAACCAAGAGAATGAATTAAAGAGAAAAATGGAAAAGACAGAAGAAAACAGCAAACAACATTGAAAATAAATAAATAATAATATTACATTTAAAACAAAGGACATTAAGTACAACTAAAATCATAACAGCAATGCCAACTGTATATGTTTGTGTGCATGTCTGGCACTACTACATGTTGTATGTGTGTGTTCTTGTATGTGTTTATTTGAATGAGAGTGTGTATATGTATATGCATGTGTACAAACACCTGCACGGCATCAGCCTCAGGCAAACCGGCATTAGTTGTAAAAACACTGCCATTCAAATGTGTTCCCCTTTATCTTTTGACCATCATTCTATCTCTCACAGCATCTCCACTCCCACTTGTCTCCAATTCCACATCCCAACCCTCACCTTCCCTCCGCTCATCCCATCTCTCTCTGCTGGCCACCCACTTCGTGTTTCTAAGCAACACATATCTTTCAACTATGCTGTGATGCTTAACGTACAATTTCAATCTATCTAATCGAATAAAATATACAGATTGAGTGTTGAAGATAAATACTTTTACTATGAGTATTAGTAATTGACTGGCCCGGTTTCTCCAGATCTCCTAACAGTACTATTTCTAGGGTCAATTTTAGATCAATGCTATGCATTTTCAGCCATTCATGAACCTGAGACCAGAAACCGGCTACCTGAGGGCAATACCAAAATAAATGGTCTATTGATTCTGTATCCTCACAACAAAATCTGCAGAGCTTCGATGATTTTACACCCCAAATATTCAACATTTTGGTGGTGGCAAGAATTCTATATAATAATTTTAGCTGAAAAGCACTAAGTCTTGAATCTTGCTTTGCTTTATATATAAACTCATACACCCTTTAACATGGAATCGGTACATCAAAAATCTCTTCCCAACTATTTTGCAATCTGTATGGCACATTTGTCAACATCCTGGTCCTAAATGAAACTGGTATACTTTAGTTATAGTTATGCTATTTTTATTCCTCCACCAGTTTTGATCAACTAAACATAGACAAGATCAAAAAACAAGAAATTGGGGAAAAAGGGCTACCTAAATATGATCCCCAATCAGAGACAACGATATACAGCTGTCTCTGATTGGGATCCATATCAAGCCAACATAGAAATACAAAAACCCTAGAAGAACAAAACTAACCCTAGATGAACAAAACTAACCCTTAGATGAACAAAACTAGAATATTCACTCTAGTCACACCCTGAACTAACCAAAATATAAAGAAAAAACAGAGATATCTAAGGTCAGGGAGTGACAGCGTCATAAGTAAGTGAGTACACTGAGATATGACTAAGGAGTTAATCAGGGCAATTTTTCCATAAATAGACCTCTCCATTGTTGCAGGATCTTGTCTATTTTTACAAGTTTTCTATTGAAATTCATTGTGGAGAGCTTATTTATATCTTTTGTGATATGAATACCGAGTATGTCTACTTCACCATCAGCCCATTTTATAGGTAAGCTGCAGGGTAATGTAAAACGTGTATTTTTTAAGGATATTGTACACATAATTAGGTTTTCGTCCAGAGAGCACAGAAAAGTTATCTAGATCTTTAATGAGACATTGCAGGGATCTAGCTTGCGGACTTAACATAAAACTTGAGTCACCTGCATAGATGAACACCTTTGTTTTTAGGCCTTGGATTTCTAATCCTCTAATGTTGTTATTGGATCTGATGGTTATGGTGATGAAAAGTATAACGTATAACGACATCGGCACAGGATCGGTACATCCGAACATCATACCTGCGGGACAGGTACAGGGTGGCAACAACAACTGCCCGAGTTACACCAGGATAGCACAATCCCTCAAACTGTCCGCAATAGGCTGTGAGAGGCTGGACTGAGGACTTGTTGGCCTGTTGTAAGGCAGGTCCTCACCAGACATCACCGGCAACAACGTTGCCTATGGGCACAAACCCACCGTCACTAGACCAGACAGGACTGGCAAAAAGTGCTCTTCACTGACGAGTCACGGTTTTGTCTCACCATGGGTGATGTCGGATTTGTGTTTATCATCGAAGGAATGAGTGTTACACTGAGGCCTGTGCTCTGGAGCAGGATCGATTTGGAGGTGGAGGGTCCATCATGGTCTGGGGCGGGTTGTCACAGCATCATCGGACTGAGCTTGTTGCCATTGCAGGCAATCTGAATGCTGTGTGTTACAGGGAAGACATCCTCCTCCCTCATGTGGTACCCTTCCTGCAGGCTCATCCTGACATGACTCTCCAGCATGACAATGCCACCAGCCTTACTGCTCATTCTCTGCGTGATTTCCTGCAAGACATGAATGTCAGGGTTCTGTCATGGCCAGCAAAAGCTCGGATCTCAATCCCATTGAACACGCCTGGGACCTGTTGGATCGGAGGGTGAGGGCTCGGGCCATTCCCCCCAGAAATGTTCAGAAACTTGCAGGTGCCTTGGTGGAAGAGTGGGGTAACATCTCACAGCAATAACTGACCAATCTGGTGCAGTCCATGAGGAGGAAATGCACTGCAGTACTCAATGCAGCTGGTGGCCACACCAGATACTTACTGTTTCTTTTGACTTTGATCCCCCCTTTGTTCAGGTACACATTATTCCATTTATGTTAGTCACATGTCTGTGGAACTTGCTCATTGTATGTCTCAGTTGTTGAATCTTGTTATGTTCATACAAATATTTGCAGTTGAATTCTACTGTCTCTATACTGACGCTTTGCTTGTTTGATTGCCTTTAGGAGGGAATAGCAACACTGTTTATATTTCATGTTTCCAGTCGCCTTGCCATGATTAAAAGCGGTGGTTCGCGCTTTCAGTTTTGTGCGAATGCTGCCATCAATCCACGGTTTCTGGTTATGGAAGGTTTTAATAGTCACAGTGGGTACAACATCACCGATGCTCTTGCTAGTAAAATTGCTCACGAGTCAGCGTATACATCAATGTTGTTGTCTGAGGCTATCTGGAACATATCCCAGTCCACATGATTGAAGCAATCTTTTGCCGTGTACAACAAAAATGATTTAGCACTATGAACCAGGACATTAGTGTTCTTTCAAAAATGTACTTTTTTAAATTATATGCTGTTGGCATAATTGAAAGCATGGTGAAGGGGGAATGGTTCTTGACAGGAATTGGACAAAATTCCTTTTTAAAGTTTGAAGCATCACTGAAATGCCATAGAATCCTTTGCATCAAAAATGTTATTTTTAATTCCTAAAATGATGCCTCTCTTCTCGCCAATCCTTTAATATCTAAACCTAAAATCTCAATTAATTTCTAAGAAATTAAGAAAGAGAGCGGAAAAATAAAACGTCTCCAAACGTAATGCTCTTCAATGCGGACGGCTCCTTCAACTAGTGTTGGAAATTTGCCAATTGTATGACTGTATATTTTCCCAACTGATTTAATCTGCTTGCATATGCTGAAACCACTTCAGCATTAAGCCGAGGAGGACAAGCATGAAAAACTGGGCGTCCCCGCAGTCAAAGCGTCATCCTCAACCTTCTGGATTCGTACCAGCACAAACTGAACATGGCCACTGTTGCTTAGCAATGGATAATCAACTAGACAAAACAGACACACATTCATTAGGGACATGTTTGAGACATATACAGGCCTATCAGCCATTTATTGTAGGATGATTCACAAAGAAACTGCATTATAATCTTTACATTGTAAATGTTTGCTCAATATTGGAACTTTTTTGTGGGCTGGACAAAGCAAAAGCAGCACGTTATCCTACAGTCTTTATCAGTCGTTCTCAAACTGTGGGGAGCGCGAGGGGTCGGTACGGGGGGGGGCAGAGTGCCTGGGGCCCCCCCTGGGGACTGTTTTGGTTTTTGCCCTAGCACTACATAACTGATTTAAATAATCAAAGCTTGATGATGACTTGGTTATTTAAATTAGCTGTGTAGTGCAAGGGCAAAAAAATAAACGTGCGCCCAGGAGGGGTCCCACGACCGAGTTTGGGAAACCCTGCCTTACAGAACTCTAGAAATGTCCAGTTCAATTAGCCCATAGGTATTGTTGCAATTTTTTGTCACTCAAATATCACATGAATACACATTAGACATGGCTAAATCTATAGAATTGCAAGAAAATTAGCTTTAAAACGGCAAAATGTTCTTTGCACCCCATGACAAAATGTGTAGAATTGGAGGAAATAAGTTTTAAAACCTGTAAAATTCTCTCCCAAATGCTGAAAGGGTGCCCAGAGTAAGAAAGTTTGGTAACCCCTGCTCAATATGACACTCAAACTTGAGCATACCGAATCAACTGCACAACCCATGGCACACCTTCAGTGCTTTCAAACAAATAGACTTCCACAGAGGACAATTCATGAAGAGTGCACTTCTATATATCCCCTTTATATCCCCTTTCAGTGCATTAGAGGATTCTAATCAGGAGAATGAGACTGTTGAGATCCCCTTGAGTGTCTGCCAGACCCGCCCAAGGTTTTCCAAGCTAACCGGGCTGGTGAGAGGACTATCCCTCTGACCCAACAGATTGTAAACTATCCCAACCACACGTGTGGAGCTCAACAGCAGTGCAGAAATGGTGACTGTGTCATGTACAAATGCTAGGTTAATGAAAAGGCCTCATCTGAAGGCCTGCCATACAGGGCTCAGAGCAGGAGACAAGCATCCCTCACAAGTCTGCTCTGGGAAAATAGACGTGCAGTCAGTGGATGAAGTACAGAGTTTTTCTTCATCCCTTAGTTCGCTGACTTCAGTTCTTTATTTTTTCACCTAGCAGAGAGCAGTATGGGATATCGCTGTCCCAGAGGCCTTTGTAGCATGACATATGTGTTCCATTACGGCCCATTTCAAATATTTCTCCAGGATTTGTGGCTTCACAGTCTGCTTCAGAAGAGGACGAGGTCCTCCTGATATTGATTTATATCCGCACCATAACTGTTATTTAAATATAATTGACCATCAAAGTTGTAAGAATGAGAAAGTCAGAAATAGAACTGTAACCATTAATCGCAAAAAGGAACATTTTGTGAAGTACTGAGGAAAAAAACCAAAACATCATATATCAACCCCAAACGCCACCATCGTTGGTCTCGGTTGTATTAATTACATCTAAACAATGATTAAGTTACATATGTTTCTTTCGCATTAGGAAATTAACTGAAATGCCGAATGTTAATTTATTATTATGGGTTTATTGTATAACATAGTCAAATAATATTTGCATAAGAGCACCACTAAGAACATCATAAGTGTTATTATTCCAGATTTATTCAATTTTTCCAGAAGTTCGTTTTCCACATGTATATTATAATAGTCCAGTCTAGTCGAAACCAGCTGCCTTTACAAACTTACCCCATGTCTCTCTCCCTTTTCCAGCACTGTCAGTAATCAATCAATGTGACAAACCTTTCAACAGACTAGCAAATCAGCAGAAAGCATTTACACAGCTTGGCTTTGAGAGACCCTGGCCTGTCGGACATTAGTCCTATCTCAAACCAGAGTGTGTCATCCCCAGGGTGGTCTGATTATCATTATTTGTGTGTCTAACAGATATGTGCCTGGAATCTTTTAAACACCACACACATGCATGCACTTGGGGGGGGTCAGTGGCGTCAGCTTGCATAGTTTCAAGATAGCTACTCCGTTTTTATGCAACATAGGTAAGATTTATTGCCTTGATGATTTGTTTTAGTCTATTACTGATACTCAGTCCATTAAGGAGAAAGAAAATGAAGTGACAGTCACCCAAAATTACTGTGATGACTTGGCTGTTTTGATATGGTACAGACACTCTTCTGGACATGTGCCAACATGTTATACTTCACCAAAATCATGTACAGCAGATCAGATGTGCATTGCAAAGCTGAGAAATATGTGCAATGAAAGATTAAAATTAAATATCCATATCCATCATCATCATCTGCCATAACATTGGCAGTTTTTGGTACACAACATCCCACTGCTAGTGCTGACACAGTAGCCGAGTAGAACTGTCATTATCTGTGTCGTTGATGAAGGCTTCCCACACAACTGTAACTGCAGGCAATTTCTCAGAACACTGAATCTCAATAACCCACAACATCTGGAACAACTATCGAATGCATAAACAAGAGGATGGGGAAGAATTTCATCATACAAAACAAAAGAGACAGCTAGGGAGAGAAAGGAAGAAGGGAAAGAGGAAACGGTGGGGTGGGTGAGAGAGAGAGAGAGAGAGAGAGAGAGAGGGAGACAGCTAGGGAGAGAAAGGAAGAAGGGAAAGAGGAAAGAGAGAGAGAGAGAGAGAGAGAGAGGGGAGACAGCTAGGGAGAGAAAGGAAGAAGGGAAAGAGGAAACGGGGGGTGGGTGAGAGAGAGAGAGAGAGAGAGAGAGAGTGAGAGAGCGAGAGAGGGAGACAGCTAGGGAGAGAAAGGAAGAAGGGAAAGAGGAAACGGGGGGGGGGTGAGAGAGAGAGAGACAGCTAGGGAGAGAAAGGAATAAGGGAAAGAGGAAACGGGGGGTGAGAGAGAGAGAGAGAGAGACAGCTAGGGAGAGAAAGGAAGAAGGGAAGGAGGAAACGGGGGTGAGAGAGAGAGAGAGAGAGAGAGAGAGAGAGAGAGAGAGAGAGAGAGAGCTAGGGAGAGAAAGGAAGAAGGGAAAGAGGGGGGGGTGAGAGAGAGAGAGAGAGACAGCTAGGGAGAGAAAGGAAGAAGGGAAAGAGGAAACGGGGGTGGGTGAGAGAGAGAGAGAGCTAGGGAGAGAAAGGAAGAAGGGAAAGAGGAAACGGGGGGGGGGGAGTGAGAGAGAGAGAGAGAGAGACAGCTAGGGAGAGAAAGGAAGAAGGGAAAGAGGAAACGGGGGGTGAGAGAGAGAGAGAGAGAGCGAGGGAGAGAAAGGAAGAAGGGAAAGAGGAAACGGGGGTGAGAGAGAGAGAGAGACAGCTAGGGAGAGAAAGGAAGAAGGGAAAGAGGAAACAGGGGGTGAGAGAGAGAGAGAGACAGCTAGGGAGAGAAAGGAAGAAAGGCAAAGAGGAAATGGGGGTGAGAGAGAGAGAGAGAGGGAGAGACAGCTAGGGAGAGAAAGGAAGACAGGAAAGAGGAAACAGGGGAGAGAGAGAGAGAGAGAGAGAGAGAGAGAGAGAGAGAGAGAGAGAGAGAGCTAGGGAGAGAAAGGAAGAAGGGAAAGAGGAAATGGGGGTGAGAGAGAGAGAGAGAGAGAGAGAGAGAGACAGCTAGAGGAGAGAAAGGAAGAAGGCAAAGAAAGGAAAAGGCAAAGGGAAACGGGGGTGAGAGAGAGAGAGAGAGAGAGAGACAGCTAGGGAGAGAAAGGAAGAAGGGAAAGAGGAAACAGGGGTGAGAGAAATTGAGAGAGAGAGAGAGAGAGAGAGAGAGAGAGAGAGAGAGAGAGAGCTAGGGAGAGAAAGGAAGAAGGGAAAAGAGGAAAGGGGGGGGGGGAGAGAGAGAGAGAGAGAGAGAGAGAGAGAGAGAGAGAGAGAGAGAGAGAGAGAGAGAGAGAGAGAGAGAGAGAGAGAGAGAGAGAGAATGTAAACAGTTCAGAATGTATGTCAATAAAGCAGTGTGTTGTCCTGAGGAGATCTGGTCAAGAGGTCCAGACACCCCACTAAAGAGAGTTATATTATGTGGAAATTGAAGCGCTTCTCTAGAGGGCACATTCTTGTTCCCCTGTTGCATGCTTAGATTGTGTATCAAAGTGACATCTGAGGCTTCCCCTGACGGCTCGCTCTCTCTTATGCTGTGGCCTATTACCTCCCATGCTGCTGGGTTTGTAGATCATGTAGGAACTGTGTTCACACAGAGCATTAGTCTTTGTAAAACCCTCACAGCTGGCCTACCGTGCTGAGAAACTAAAAGGAACTGCCGGCAACTTAGATACAATTGAAGAGATACAACAAATGATCGATGTATTTACTTAGATGTGATGTAGCTGTTGATTGAATTAATATAATTTTATTCATAAAGTAACTGCATATTTTGAACCAAAATGTGATTTTGCCTTAATTTCTCATCTCATTCTTGATTTTTCATTATCCCACGTTAATTAATGTCTACTTCTTTTGGTGTCAGTTTAGCTAATGACCTCACTTGATAATGAGCCATTTCTTTCATCAGTAGTGAGGTGCTTGAAGAGGTGAGATGTGTACTGAATTTTCTTTGTATTTTTTTTGCAGAAATTCAATGTAATGCTTAGAGAAAATATCCAACCTATAAAAGTAATGACCCCACTTAAATGAAATATGTCCACAAAAATGTTAGATGAGCTTACTTATGAAACACTAGAGTACTAGGTCAAACATGCATTGTTATGCGAAGCTATTTATGGGAGTTTGAATGCAACATTTATGAGAAACATTACACTTTCTCAGAGATCCATGTACGTGTGAGGAACACAAGATGGGTAGAGGAATCCTCTTGAATCAGTGGCTGCTCCATTATCACAAGGCCTTATCAAGCCAGAGGTTTGAGAAACATTGGCACTTGCTTGTTCCCAACCCCGAAAATCAAATGACTTATCTCCACTGGCGGCATGGTATCCTCCTCACATACACAGGCAGGGATGGAAACAGGGGGGTGAGAGAGAGAGAGAGATGCATGCGGGACAATTGGGGCACGTCTGCTCATGCAGTCTGAAGGCTGGTTGACAGGTTGGGAGATGGCAGAGAATAGGAACGGTCAGTCAGGTCCTAACCTGTCTAATGGCTATGTCCTGTGCAGACAGGTGTATATGATCATATGCTAGAGGAGGAGGAGAGTTCAAGGAACTTCACCGCCCCAACTCCCTGCCTGAACTTTGTCCTGGAAGTGGACCTGAAGAACTATGAGTGCTTAAACTTTTTCGATTTCATAACACCTGCTAAATTATACTAGTAATGGGTTCCTATTGAATTGTATATACTGTATATTTAGTCATTTATGGTATGGTGTTTTAAACCAAAAGTCTTCAAAGATAAGTTATTGTCCCACATTTTTATTGACTGTGATTACGGAGCAGTTTCACACAGACGAGAGAGACAAATGATTATTGACTTTTATCTAATTAATAGCAAACAAAGACTAGGAATTATGCCATAGAACAACCATTATTAAACAAGTAGAAGTTATTTTTCATGTCTTAATCGCCGGAGGTTAACTGAACACGAGACAGACATCTTTGTTTTGTAAATAATGAAAACCTCTCGTCACCCGAACAAGGTTATACAGTTTATGTTATTTTTAACAAAACATAAATCCATGTAAATGCCCGAATTTATCATGGATGAATAGAAGCACTTTGAACCTCTATAAATGAATTATTAAAAATAAAATAAATCATCCTGCCACACTGAAGAGACACACATATTTTCATGCATAGCTGACAGCTCAGTTTGCTAACAATTTCAAACAGTTTTCCACTATTTTCCACTTCAGATCTTCTTAAACTCTCCCAATACATAAATACAAAAAGCAGCTTTACAACATTAAAGCAAACTGCTTTCTGTGTCAAAAAGAGAGCTAGTGCTAAATATTGATAAGAAACAGCTGGATAGCTTGTATGAGAGTAGAAAGAGGCTGTGCTTTCAACTGTTAAATATAAACACGTGGTTCCACATTGCTTTTGATCATGCCCTCGATTTCAAAAATGCCATTAATAATCAACAACCTGGCGATGTAATCTCTTACAGATGTCCTGTGATACCCTGTCACATCTCACAGTCAGAAGACATTCCCTCTTTGCACACTCTGTTGACACTTTGACAAGTGATAATGGAATATTCTCTCCAACAGTGGAGCTGGATTAGAACGCATCCTCAGATGCAGGATCTGTTTGACAATGCCCAGTTAGGTTGAATAGAGCTTGGTGATGTGATGTTCTCCACTGAGTTTGACACGTGAATGCATCTGCTTCCTGTGTCTGATCCTGTGGCCTCACAGAGCAACAGCTGCTCCTGCTCAGTGTCAGCACATACAGAACCATCGATCTATCCATCTATCCAGATACATCCATCCATCCACCCCACATCAGTTGACGTACTCTGAAAGAGAGAGAATAGGAACATGAACAAAACTCAGGGAAATGTAAAAACATATTGTGGACTTGACTTTTAGAGTTTCTATTCTTGTTGATTCACTCTGTCACACTAACCAGTCTCATGAGATAAAGCTCAAAGCAGTGACTGCTCTGCTGTTCTTTCTCACAGACCACTTGGAGAATGTCCTTACTGACACTCTGGCCTCTGGCTACACTACAGACACAGACACAGCAAGGCCAGGGATGAGGTGCCTGACATGTTAGCTGCATGCTTATCTACAGATATGGGTTCTTAATTTGATCACCCTTTTGTTGCTGAGAATTTTCCTGCATATCCAAACTTGTTGTGTATTCAATGTTTAAAAAGGCTTCTAAAGTTTGGAATTTCCACTTTAAAATGTCTTGATTTGCCCTAAAAAAAAGATCAAGCCTTAGACATAAAAATGAATTATAATCCACGTAACAATTCAGATTTCCTGTTGCTGCAGGATTGTTTTCCTGCTGTAGCAAACTGGCTCAAATTAAGAAATGCATTTCTAACATAAACTGCTGCATTACGAAAATGAATGCAATCTACACTCAATCCCATGTTGCCTATTTAATGTGTCTGGACTCTGTGAATTTACAGGGATCGAAAGTCTGGTTGAAATTAGCAACATTCTTCAAATGAACAAACCCGTCAAAAAACTGTTTGTGGCAGTCTTATAAATTTGAGAGAGGCTTATTTAATGACGTTTTCATGTTCCTCTACAGAAGCCTGTATGTTCTTGGACATTCAGGTCAAGTCCGTTGTTACGTCAACCCGGCCACCTCCTCTGTGCCACTAGCATGCGAACGAACAGAGATTGGATGGACTATAGACAGCTTAATTAGACGCTGTAGATAGCTTCAAAGGGACTTTCCCTGGGAATCAGCAGGGAGAGGAGGAGTCAGAGTGTCAGATGGTAGTGATACAGAAGCCAGCATGACCAGCGAAGAATGTTCCTCTGATGATAATGGGTCTAGCAGGGCATTCTACAGCACCCTATCCATCATCCTGGCCATTCATGATGTTACACTCAAGGTATTGACTGAGGCATATGGTGACCAAAATCATATCCTTCAGGAGTCACGTTGTCTCTCCTCCCTCCCCATGTAAATAATATTTCTGTCCTCACTTGCAGCCAGTGAGCGAACAAGCAGGCAGACAGGCAGACAAAAGACTGAGCTCAAAGATCACTTTGTTTCTCGGTGTACTGCTGATCAAGCTTGACAGTGAAAGGACTGACAGAATCAGTGCAAGTCAGAGAGCCCACAATCAGATGAGATTGTGAATCTCAATCAGAACAGTTGGAGAGAGAATGCACAACATAATGTACTATACGGAGTTTATCATCATCTAGTATAGAGTTTATCATCATCTATTCCAGAGATTATTATCATCTACAGTCATGGCGAAAAGTTGAGAGTGACACAAATATTAGTTTTCACAAAGTCTACTGCATCAGTTTGTATGACAGCAATTTGCATATACTCCAGAATGTTATGAAGAGTGTGCAGATGAATTGCAATTAATTGCAAAGTCCCTCTTTGCCATGCAAATGAACTGAATCCCCCCAAAATATTTCCATTGCATTTCAGCCCTGCCACAAAAGGACCAGCTGATATCATGTCAGTGATTCTCTGATTACACAGGTGTGAGTGTTACATTTACATTTACATTTAAGTCATTTAGCAGACGCTCTTATCCAGAGCGACTTACAAATTGGTGCATTCACCTTATGACATCGAGTGGAACAGCCACTTTACAATAGTGCATCTAAATCTTTTAAGGGGGGGGGGGAGAAGGATTACTTTATCCTATCCTAGGTGTTGACGAGGACAAGGCTGGAGATCCCTCTGTCATGCTGATTGAGTTTAATAACAGACTGGAAGCTTCAAAAGAAGCGTGGTGCTTGGAGTCATTGTTCTTCCTCTGTCAACCATGGTTACCTGCAAGGAAACACGCACCGTTATCATTGCTTTCCCCAAACAGGCAAGGATATTGCTGCCAGTAAGATTGCACCTAAATCAACCATTTATTGGATCATCAAGAACTTAAAGGAGAGAGGTTCAATTGTTGTGAAGAAGGCTTCAGGGAGCCCAAGAAAGTCCAGCAAGCACCAGAATTTCTCCTAAAGTTGATTCAACTGTGGGATTGGGGCTCCACCAGTACAGAGCTTGCTCAGGAATGGCAGCAGACAGGTGTGAGTACCTTGTCCGGAGAAGACAAGGTGAGCGCCACCATCAGTCCTGTATCATGCCAACAGTAAAGCATCCTGAGACCATTCATGTGTGGGATTGCATCTCAGCCAAGGTAGTGTGCTCACTCACAATTTTGCCTAAGAACACAGCCATGAATAAAGAATGGTACCAACACATCCTCCGAGAGCAACTTCTCCCAACCATCCAGGAACAGTATGGTGATGAACAATGCCTTTTCCAGCATGATGGAGCACTTTGCCATAACTAAGTGGCTCGAGGAACAAAACATCGATATTTTGGGTCCATGGCCAGGAAACTCGCCAGACCATAATCTGAGAATGTCTGGTCAATCCTCAAGAGGCGGGTGGACAAACAAAAACCCACAAATTCTGACAAACTCCAAGCATTGATTATGCAAGAATGGCTGCCATCAGTCAGGATGTGGCCCAGAAGTTAATTGACAGCATGCCAGGGCGGATTGCAGAGGTTTTGAAAAAGAAGGGTCAACATTGCAAATATTGACTCTTTGCATCAACTTCATGTAATTGTCAAAAAAAGCCTTTACACAAATGAAATGCTTATATTTGTCACAACTTCTACCGAAGTCGGTTCCTCTCCTTGTTCGTGCGATGTTCGGCGGTCGACGTCTCCGTTCTTCTAGCCATTGCCGATCCATTTTTCATTTTCCATTTGGTTTGTCTTGTTTTCCCACACACCTGGTTTTCATTCCCTCATTACGTGTTGTGTATTTAACCCTCTGTTCCCCCTGCATGTCTTTGTGGGGAATTGTTTGTTGTAAGTGCTTGTGCACATTGTTGTCTGGTGCGCAATGGGTTTTGTACCCATACGTTGTTATTCTGGATGCCGGTGGTTTTGTATATTAAAGTGCTCCGGTTATTACCCAGTTCTTCTCTACTGTGTCTGACTTCTCTGCCACCAGTTACGCACCCCTTACAATAATTACACTTCAGTATTTCATAGTAACATCTGACAAAAATATCTAAAGACAGTGAGGCAGCAGATTTTGTGAAAAATATATTTTTTGGCCATGACTGCAGTACAGAGAGTTTATCATCATATAGTACAGATATTATTATCATCTAGTACAGAGAGTTTATCATCATCATCTAGTACAGAGAGTTTATCATCATTAGGACAGAGATTATTATCATATAGTACAGAGAGTTTATCATCATCATCTAGTACAGAGAGTTTATCATCATTAGAACAGAGATTAATATCATATAGTACAGAGAGTTTATCATCATCTAGTAAAGAGAGTTTATTATAATCCAGTACAGAGAGTTTATCATCATCTAGTACAGAGTTTATTATAATCTGGTACGGAGAGTTTATCATCATCTATTACAGTGGTTATTATCATCTAGTACAGAGATTATTATCATCTAGTATAGAGAATTTTACATCATCTAGCAATGTGAGTGTATCATCATCTAGTACAAAATGTATCATCATCTAGTACAGAGAGATTAGCATAACCTAGTTCAAATATTATCATAATCTTTTACACAGAGTTTTTTATCATCTAGCAGATCATTTATCATCATCTATTACAATGTTTATCATCATCGATTACAGAGTGTTTATCATCATCTAGTACAGAGTTTATTATCATCTAGTACAGAGAGTTTAGCATCATCTAGTACAGAGAGTTTATCATCTCGTAGAGAGTTTGTCATATTCTAGTACGTTGATTAATTTGATTTAATAAAGAGAGTTTATCCTCATCCAGTACAGAGAGTTTATAATCCAGTAGAGAGAATATCATCATCTAGTACAGAGACTTTATCATCTTCTAGTAGAGAGATTATTATCATCTTGTACAGAGAGTTCATCATCATCATCTAGTAAAGAGATTTTTATCATCTAGAAAGAGAGTTTAGCATCATCTAGTTGTAACGGCGTTCTTCGTTTGTTGAAAGAGAGTCGGACAGAAATGCAGCGTGGTGGTTACTCATGTCTTTAATGTAGAAGATAGCGACACATGAAATAACTTAAATAAATACAAAAACAACAAACGGAACGTGAAACCTAATACAGCCTATCTGGTGAACACTACACAGAGACAGGAACAATCACCCACGAAATACACAGTGAAACCCCGGCTACCTAAATATGGTTCCCAATCAGAGACAACGAGAATCACCTGACTCTGATTGAGAACCGCCTCAGGCAGCCAAGCCTATACAACACCCCTACTCAGCCGCAATCCTAATAACTACAAAACCCCAATACGAAATACCACAAAATAAACCCATGTCACACCCTGGCCTGTCCAAATAATTAACGAAAACACAAAATACTAAGACCAAGGCGTGACACTAGTACAGAGAGTTTATCATCTCGTAGGGAGTTTATCATCGTGTAGTACGTTGATTATTATTATTTAATAGGACAAAGAGTTTATAATTTAGTAGAGAGACTAGTATCATCTAGAACAGAGAGTTTATCATCATCTAGTACAGAGAGATTAGCACAATCTGGTACAGAGTGTTTATGAACATATTTTACAGAGGTTATTATCATCTAGTACAGAGAGTTTATCATCATCTAGTACAGATATTATCATCATCTAGAACAGAGAGTTTATCATCATCCAGTACAGATATTATTATCATTTACTTCAGAGAGTTTATCATCATCTAGTTCAGATATTATCATCTAGAACAAAGAGTTTATCATCATATTGTAGAGAGTTTAGCATAATCTGGTACAGAGTGATTGTCATCATCTATTAAAGTGGTTATTATCATCTAGTACAGAGAGTGTTTCATGATATTGTACAGAGAGTTTATCATCTAGTACAGAGAGGTTTTCATCATCTAGTACAGAGAATTTAGCATAATCTGGTACAGTGTTAATCATCATCTATTTACAGCGGATTTGATCATCTACTACAGAGAGTATATCATCATCTTGTACAGAGAGTTTTTAATCTTTTACAGAGAGTCTATCATCATCTAGTTCAGCGGTTAATGTCATCTAGTACAGAGAGTGTATCATCATCGTCAACAGAGAGTTTATCATCATCTAGTAGTGATTTTTATCATCTACTATAGAGAGTTTAGCATCATCTAAAACAGAGAGTTTATCATCATCTAAAACAGAGAGTTTATCATCATCTAGTACAGAGAGATGACAATCATCTAGTACGGAGATTATTATCATCTAGAACAGAGATTATTATAATCTAGTACAGAGAGTTTAGCATCATTTAGTACAGAGAGTTTATCATCATCTTGTACAAATACTTCATCATCATCTATCACAGATGTTATTATCATCTAGAAGAGATTTTTATAATCTAGTACAGAGATTATTATCATCAAGTACAGAGTGTTTGTCATCATCTCTTACAGAGGTTATTATCATCTAGTACAGAGATTATTATCATCTAGTATAGAGAGTTTAGCATAATCTGGTACAGAGTGTTTGTCATCATCTATTACAGCAGTTTTATCATCTAGCACAGAGAGTGAATGAACCTCTCTTTCATATCGTCTGAGATCCCCAAGGAATGGAAAGCGGCAGCGGTCATCCCCCTCTTCAAAGGGGGAGACACCCTGGACCCAAACAATTACAGACCTATATCCATCCTCCCCTGCCTATTTAAGGTCTTCGAAAGCCAAGTCAACAAACAGATCACTGACCATCTCGAATCCCACCGTACCTTCTCCGCTGTGCAATCTGGTTTCCGAGCCGGTCACGGGTGCACCTCAGCCAGGCTAAAGGTACTAAGCGATATCATAACCGATAAAAGACAGTACTGTGCAGCCGTCTTCATCGACATGGTCAAGGCTTTCGGCTCTGTCAATCACCATATTCTTATCGGCAGACTCAGTAGCCTCGTTTTTCTAATGACTGCCTTGCCTGGTTCTCCAACTACTTTGCAGACAGAGTTCAGTGTGTCAAATCGGAGGGCATGTTGTCCGGTCCTCTGGCAGTCTCTATGGGGGTGCCACAGGGTTCAATTCTCGGGCCGACACTTTTCTCTGTATATATCAATGATGTTGCTCTTGCTGCGGGCGATTCCCTGATCCACCTCTACGCAGACGACACCATTCTGTATACTTCTGGCCTTTCCTTGGACACTGTGCTATCTAACCTCCAAACGAGCTTCAATGCCTTACAACACTCCTTCCGTGGCCTCCAACTGCTCTTAAACGCTAGTAAAACCAAATGCATGCTTTTCAACCATTCGCTGCCTGCACCCGCAGGTTCCGACCTAGACCTAGAATATGTGGACATCTATATGTACCTAGGTGTCTGGCTAGACTGTAAACTCTCCTTCCAGACTCATATCAAACATCTCCAATCCAAAATAAAATCCAAAATAAAATCTAGAATCGGCTTTCTATTTCGCAACAAAGCCTCCTTCACTCACGCCGCCAAACTTACCCTAGTAAAACTGACTATCCAACCGATCCTCGATGTCATCTACAAAATGGCTTCCAATACTCTACTCAGCAAACTGGATGCAGTTTATCACAGTGCCATCCGCTTTGTTACTAAAGCACCTTATACCACCCACCACTGCGACCTGTATGCTCTAGTCGGCTGGCCTTCGCTACATATTCGTCGCCAGACCCACTGGCTCCAAGTCATCTACAAGTCCATGCTAGGTAAGGCTCCGCCTTATCACAGTTCACTGATCACGATGGCAACACCCACCCGTAGCACGCGCTCCAGCAGGTGTATCTCACCGATCATCCCTAAAGCCAACACCTCATTTGGCCGCCTTTCCTTCCAGTTCTCTGCTGCCTGTGACTGGAAAGAATTACAAAAATCTCTGAAGTTGGAGACTTTTATCTCCCTCACCAACTTTAAACATCTGCTATCTGAGCAGCTAACTGATCGCTGCAGCTGTACATAGTCCATCGGTATATAGCCTACGCAATTTACCTACCTCATCACCATACTGTTTTTATTTATTTACTTTTCTGCTCTTTTGCACCCCAGTATCTCTACCTGCACATGACCATCTGACCATTTATCACTCGTGTTAATCTGCTTAATTGTAATTATTCGCCTACCTCCTCATGCCTTTTGCACACAATGTATATAGACCCTTTTTTTTTATGTAATTTATTCTCTACTGTGTTACTGAATTGTTTATTGTTTACTCCATGTGTAACTCTGTATTGCTGTCTGTTCACGCTGCTATGCTTTATCTTGGCCAGGTCGCAGTTGTAAATGAGAACTTGTTCTCAACTAGCCTACCTGGTTAAATAAAGGTGAAATGGTACAGAGTGTCATCATCTATTATAGAGGTTATTATCATCTAGTACAGAGATTATTATCATCTAGAAAAGAGAGTTTAGCATCATCTAGTACAGAGAGTTTGTCATCAACTAGGAAATAGAGTTTTGTTATCATCTATTACAGCAGTTTTATCATCATCATTCGTTACGTTTATTGTTTTGTAGTGTTTGTATTTAGATTCGTGTTGCTTCAGTTTAATAAACATGGATCGCAATCTACACGCCGCATTTTGGTCCGACTCTCCTTCACACCTAGAAAGCCGTAACACACAGAGAGTTTAGCATAATCTGGTACAGAAATTATTATCATCTAGGAGTTTTGCATCATCTTGTACAGAGATATCCTTCAACACAAGTCAGAGCTGCAATTACTTTATCGTTGTCGATATGGCCGTCCATTGGACTACTTTTGTATATTCCCTGCTCAGGTGTGCTCTGATTCGGACAGAAGCCATTCCCTCGCATGCTGAATGGGTCTCAAAATAAACATTTTGTTGACCTAAAAATTTCTCCCTCCCCCTAGATATCAGATAGCACAATCCACTCGTCCACAGACCATACAATGACATCGCTAATATTCCCTCTGCCTGCCAGGCTGTTCAATGGAAATATGTTGTAATTGTAAAAAAATGCAAAAGGTTCTGAGTCTGAGACATACAGGCACCAGATAATTGAACGTTGATGTTCATTTCAATATCCAAGACCTGTCAGTGGAGTTCAGTAGCGAGTGAAATAACAGTAAAGTTTAATAGAAAAAGTATAGACATCTGGAATAACCATCTCTCCTGATTTACATGAAGTTTCTGTTTGTAGCTTCTGAGCTCGTCATACCCATGTATACTATATAGTGCATAGAGTGTATCGGCATTTCCCCTTGTAACTACGGCCTCTGTTTTGTTGTTTAGAAGCCTGTGCCAAAGTAATGATGGTAGGTATTGCGCAAGCCAGCATGAGTGTGCAAGCCCCATAATTGCCAACTGACCGAAAGAGGAAATGTAATCACATACAGAATACAAATTATGGCCCAATAAAGATTAGGTAACAGCATGAACAAATTAAAGTGCTGTGAAAATGGAAGGATTAGTGCAATTACACTCATTACACCACATCCATCTTTCTAACCTGACTGACTCTAGTCTGAAAACATTCAAAACAGGAGGGACGCTGGGCATGCAAAAACCAGGAGGGAAAAGGAGGATAGTGGATTGTGAAGAATGCTGGAAACCCATATGTTTTGGAGTGAGAAGAATGTGGTTAATGCATCGATTCAGATCCAAGGCGGAAAATAGAAACATGTCTGAACAACAGGGAGAGGAAGCTAGCGTACACAGCACCTCTGAACACACAGTTGAGGTGTCACTCCTCTTTTGACTGCAGGGCTGGCATAGAGTGGAATAATTGATATGCAGAACATTACAGACATTATGTGGACATGCTAGGCCACATGGTGATGTTTTGCATGATAGATTGCACAAGGAAACAGCTGGTTTATGGCTGATTTGTGAAACATAGTAAACCCCCCAACATTCTAAATTGTATATGTTTTAAATTCAATGTTGTATACCAGGTCACTTCATTCACACAAATCCATATTCCTGACCCCACAAACAGAGTCAGATCCATCGTATCTGTGGTAAACTAGTCTCTGTAGACAGACATGTTGAGGGATGTTCCTTATGTATTGATCACAATACAGCAGGTCTTACTGGTCAGTTCCCATTACATGGAGAATCTCAGAATCTCACTGAGAACTCAGAGGGCGATGCCTGCACTGATAAAAGCCCACTCGAATGCTTCCTTTGTGGGTTGACTTATTCCACAATGTGTGGGTGGGGGGAGAAAATGAAACAACCAGGATACTGTCTTGAATTATGGGATCTGGTGTAGAGATGCATAACACTCTATTAAACGGCCATTTTGGAGTCAAGCATTTTCTTGTTTCTCTGAATTCTGATTCATTATGTTCAGTGAAATGACTCCAGACAAAAAAATGGTATAACATCATGGGTTCCCTTCTTCAATTAATTATGATATGATTTGGTTGTAATAAAAACATTTGATCATTTATGCTCTATGTATTTGCACGAAATGGTTCATATGCAGCAGTAGCCTACATAAAGTATAATGTTCAAAGCAACATTCTCAATCAAATACAGTGGTAATGTAATGAATTAGGTGTTTTAGACAGTATTGAAGAAGCCATCAAGGTAAGTTATTGCTGTGTGAAAGAATACATATGTCAGGGTAGGGGTTACCACTGAAAACCAGGCTAGGTTTGCGAGAGTTAACCTCTTGCTCCTACCTGGCACGCAGGCGTCCCATCTAGAGCTCTGGAAATGCAAATGCACTACGCTAAATGCTAATAGTATTAGTTAAAACTCAAACGTTCATTAAAATACACATGCAGGGTATTGAATTAAAGCTACACTTGTTGTGAATCCAGGCAACAAGTCAGATTTTTAAAATGCTTTTCGGCGAAAGCATGATAAGCTATTATCTGATAGCATGTAACACCCCAAAAGACCCGCAGGGGACGTAAACAAAATAATTAGCATAGTCGTCGCTACACAAACCGCACAAATAAAATATAAAACAATCATTACCTTTGACCATCTTCTTTGTTGGCACTCCTAGATGTCCTATAATCACTATTGGGTCTTTTTTTCCGATTAAATCGGTCCATATATAGCCTAGATATCGATCTATGAAGACTGTGTGATAAACGGAAAAAAATAGCGTTTCATAACGTAACGTCATTTTTTTTAAAATTCAAAAAGTCGACGATAAACTTTCACAAAACACTTCGAAATACTTTTGTAATGCAACTTTAGGTATTAGTACACGTTAATAAGCGATAAAATTCATCAGGAGGCGATGTAAATTCTTTAGCTGTCCGTCTCGAAAAGATGTCTGGAGAGAGCTCGACCAAAACATCCGGTCGGAGACCGGAGGGAATCGGTTCCCTTGATTCGGTTTGACCAAGAATCAAAGCTGAATCAAATGACAAGACTCTAGACATCGTGTGGAAGCTGTAGGCACTGAAACCTCGGCCTCATGTAATTCGGTTCACTTTGAACAATTCCTGGAAGTGGCGCATGGATATTTATTTCCATTTTCAGTGATCAGATTTTCTTGCACTTTTCGATGAAACGCACGTTCTGTTATAGTCACAGCCGTGATTTAACCAGTTTTATAAATGTCTGAGTGTTTTCTATCCACACATACTAATCATATGCATATACTATATTCCTGGCCTGAGTAGCAGGGCGCTGGAATGTTGCGCGATTTTTAACAGAATGTTCGAAAAAGTAGAGGGTCGACTGAAGAGGTTAATATTACATTAAGATTGCCTATCACATTTCAGGTAAGACCCAAATGCAGACTGTGTTGAAGTAACAATGTTTATTACAGCAACAGGGAGGTGTCGGTCTCTCGGCAGACTTCGGAGAGTCTTGCAGGAACTCGGGTATGCTCGGATCCTCTCAGGAACACTGGGGACTTCCGGAGTTCATCAGATGCACGGTGGGATCCTTGAGTGAGTGATTGTGACCGCAATCAGACCTCTTCTCCCTCCTAAGTTCCCATATCCGGTCAAAGCGATGAGTGAGTCGAGATCCGTAGGTATTTCCCGGGCTGCAATCTCGTCCTTTTCTTCCTCCAATAATCCGTGCAGGAATGTGTCAAACAGCGCTTCCGGGTTCCAGGCACCCTCCACTGCTAGCTTACGTAAATCCACAGCATAGTCTACCACACTGAAGGGGTCCTGACAAAGCTGAAGTAACTTTTGGGCAGCCTATCTCTCGGACACCGGAGCCTCAAAAACCTTTCTTACCTCCGCCACGAATACTTCCAGACTGAGGCAGATGGTGGATTGTTGCTCCCACACCGTGGTTGGGAGGTTACCGTCGTGGTAGGCTGCCTACGGAATTGCTCCAGCAATGCGTTGTTAGTGGAATTTTAAATTCCTATATGTTTTGTAGCCAAAACCAAATTCGCACTCTTTCTATTTCATTAATGATTTGTAAGTTCATTAATTATGCATGAAGTAGATCGAGACCAGTCTTAAAAGCCAGGTAACAGCGTTTAATTCAAGAGAGTACTGCCACATACACATATTTCCACAGGTTATAAACTGAAAATGACGTCAGCGTTTTCTAAACGTTCTATCTATTTCACCAGTAGAGGGGCCCTCTAGCTCTCGAGCCTACGCTCCACTCCTGAAGTCAAGGTCAGTCAGTATAAATCAGCATTCTAGACAGTCTGGAGATAGGCCATTCCTGCCACCTGGAGATTTGTACAAATTAATGAACTAAGGAACAGACCTTCATTGTTACTAAACTCCTGACTACATTATATACAATTGGGAATGGGAGCAAGAGAGAAAATTCATATGTACAGTACATTATAGCATTTGGACTAGTCAGTTCTGATTGGAATGTATACATAATTAGTCATTTCAACCATAATTTCCTCTAACATGCGTCCAATGCTAGGTCGTGACTTTAAGCCACGTCCTGGAACCCTTCCATCAGACCATGAAGCAAATCCTCGTGCCTACCAATGGTGGCTCCTTGGGAGGAGATGGCATTGTGGAGCTGGTTCAAGTCTGCTGGGTCAGTCATGGCCAGTTTGTACTATCGCATTTCAGGTAAGACCCAAATGCAGACTGTGTTGAAGTAACAATGTTTATTACAACAACAGGGTCAGGCAAACGACAGGTCAAGGCAGGCAGGGGTTGATCATCCAGAGTAGTGGGGCAAAGTACAGAACGGCAAAGTACAGAACGGCAGGCAAGCTCAGGGTCAGGTCAGGCAGAGGTCGGTAATCCAGAGTAGGGGCAAAGGTACAGGATGGCAGGCAGGCTCAGGGTCAGGGGCAGGTAGAGTGGTCAGGCAGGCGGGCTCAGAGTCAGGACAGGCAAGGGTCAAAACCAGGAGGGCGAGAAAAAGAGAGACTAGGGAAAAGCAGGAGCTGAGACAAAATGCTGGTTGACTTGACAAACAAGACGAACTGTCAATAGACAGAGAACACAGGTATAAGTACCCAGGGGATAATGGGGCAGATGGGCGACACCTGGAGGGGGATGGAGACAAGCAAAAGGACAGGGGAAATCAGGGTGTGACATTGTCATTATATGCTTTTCCAGACTATAACACTATCTATAATTTATGGTGGTATAAACATTATGTTCAATGGACAAGAAATCTACGGAATAGCAGCAATATCAGGTTTATTTGATTGGATTTACAAAGGGGGAGATGTTCGTCACAGGGAAAAGTAAAAAAAAAAAAGAAATCTGCAATTCTGTTACCACGGTGATTAAAACAAAATGTTGAATATCTGGCGTAAAGTGCCTTCCGAAAGTATTCATACCCCTTAACTTATTCCACATTTTGTTGTGTTACAGCCTGAATTCAAAATGGAATAAATTTATTTTTAAATCCATCTACACACAATACCCCATAATGACAAAGTATTTTTAAAACAAATGTATTGAAAATGAACAGAAATATTTAATTTACGTAAGTATTCACTCCCATGAGTCCATACTTTGTAGAAACACATTTGGTGGCAATTACAGCTTTGAGTCATCCTGGGTATTATATTTGTGTATTTTTTGTTTAACTAGACAGTTAAGAACACATTTTTATTTACAATGACGGCCTTTGAACAGTGGGTTAACTGCCTTGTTCGGGGGTAGAATGATAGATTTTTTACCTTGTCAGCTCGGGGATTCGGTTACTGGCCCAACACTCTAACCACTAGGGTACCTGCCGCACCAATGTCTGTATGTCTGTTTCAACTTTGAACATCTGGATTTGGGGGTTTTCTTTGCAAATTTTCTCAAGCTCTGTTAAGTTAGATGGGGAGTGACAGTGAACAGCAATCATCAAGTCTTTCCACAGATTTTCAGTGGGATTCAGGTGTGGGCTTGGCTGGGCCACTCAAGGGCTTTCACATTCTTGTTCGGAAGTCACATTCCTGTTTGCCCCAGTCTAAGGTGGATTGCACTCTGAAGCAGGTTCTCATCAATGATGTGCCTGTATTTGGTTCCATTCATTGTTCCCTCTATCCTTACCAGTCTCCTAGTCCGTGCTTATGAAAATAATCCCCATTGCACAATGCTGCCGCCACCGTGCTTCACGGTAAGGATTGTGTTAGACGGATAATGAATTGTGCCTGGTTTTCTCCAGACATAGCACTTTGCATTCAGTCCAAATAGATACATTTTTGTCTTATCAGGCCAGTCTTTCATGTGCCTTTTTGCAAACTCCAGGCATGCTGTCATGTGCCTTTTTCTCAGGAGTGGCTTCTGTCTGCCCACTCTCCCATAATGCCAAGATTGGGGAAATGCTGTTGTCCTTCTGGCAGGTTCTCCCATCTCAGCAAAGGAACTATGTAGTTCTGTCAGAGTGATCATTGAGTTCTTGGTCAAGGTCCTTCTTGCCCGGTTGCTCAGGTTGGTCAGACAGCAGCTCTAGGAAGAGTCTGGGTAGTCACATAATTTTTCAATTTCCCAATGATGGAGACCACTGTGTTCTTGGAAACTTTCAACACTCTATAACTTGTTTTGTACCCTTCCCCAGATACATGCCTCATCACAATTATATCTCGGAGATCTTCAGACAGTTCCTTGGACTTCATGATATAGTTTATGCTCTTTTTATTTAAATGTTATTTATTTTACCTTGGCAAGTCAGTTAGGAATAAATTCTTATTTACACTGACGGCCTACCAAAAGTCAAAGGCCTCTTGCGGAGATGGGGGCTGGGATTAAAAATAAAAATGTTGGACAAAACACACATTACGACAAGAGAGACACCACAACACTACATAAAGAGAGACCTCAGACAACCACATAGCATGGCAGCAACACAACATGACAACATGGTAGCAACACAACATGGCAGCAGCACAACATGGTAGCAGAACTAAACATGGTACAAACATTATTGGGCACCGACAACAGCACAAAGGGCAAGAAGATAGAGACAACAATATATCATGCGAAACAGCCACAACTGTCAGTAAGTGTCCATGATTGAGTCTTTGAATGAAGAGATGGAAATAAAACTGTCCAGTTAGAGTGTTTTCTGCAACTTGCTCAAGTCGCGAGACCCATGGATGTGTGTGCTTTTTTAACAGAAAGTGACTGGTAGAACGGGTGTTGAGGGCTGCAGTAGGTATATCAGATTGGGGGGAGTGAGGCCTAAGAGGGTTTTATAAATAAGCATCAACCAGTGGGTCTTGAGACGGGTATACAGAGAGGACCAGTTTACAGAGAAGTATAGAGTGCAGTGATGTGTCCTATAAGGAGTATTGGTGGAAAATCTGATGGCCGAATGGTGCTGCTCAAGAGCACCCAAGAGCACCCTTAACTGCATGGGTAGGATGGTAATCTGAATCAGGGTTAGTTTGGCAGCTGGGATGAAAGAGGAGTGATTACAATAGAGGAAACCAAGTCTAGATGTAACCTTAGCCTGCAGCTTTGATATTTGCTGAGAGAATGACAGTGTTCCGTCTAGCCATACTCCAAAGTACTTGTATGAGGTGAGTACCTCAAGCGCTAAACCCTCAGAGGTAGTAATCACACTGGTAGGGAGAGGGACATTCTTCTTACCAAACAACATGACCTTTGTTTTGGAGGTGTTCAGAATAAGGTTAAGGGCAGAGAAAGTTTGTTGGACACCAAGAAAGCTAAGTTGTAGAGCGTTTAACACAAAATATGGGGAAGGGCCAGCTGAGTATAAGACTATCATCTGCATATAAATGGATGAGAGAGCTTCCTCCTGCCTGAGCTATGTCGTTGATGTAAATTGAGAAGAGCGTGGTGCCTAGGATCGAGCCTTGGGGTACTCCCTTGGTGACAGGCAGTGGCTGAGACAGCAAATGTTCTGACTTTATACACTGCACTCTTTGAGAGAGGTAGTTAGCAAACCAGGCCAAAGACCTCTCAGAGACACCATTACTCATAAGCCGGCCCACAAGAATGGAATGGTCTACCATATCAAAAGCCTCAAGGGCAATGGTGACATCATTTAGGACCTTTAAGGTTGCAGTGACATCCTGAGTAACCTGAGCTGAAACCAGATTGCATACAAGAGAGAATACTATGGACATCAAGAAAGCCAGTCAGTTGATTTTTTGGTACGTTTTTCCAACACTTTTGATAAACTGGGCAAAATAGAAATTGGCCTATAAATGTTAGGAACAGCTTTATCTCCCGTTTAAATTAAGGATGGCTGCCTTCCAATCAATGGGAACTTTCCCAGAGAAGTTGGGGGGGGGAGGGGGGGGGTTCAAGTTTAAGGAGCTCCTTTAGCACCTCGGACTCAGTGACCGCTTACAAGGGGAAACTTTGTAGTGGGGCCGGGGAAAAGAGCATCGTGGCTAGACGCATTAGAAGGGGTGGGAGGGGCATGGCTGAGTCAAATAGGAATCCTGACTTAATAAAGTGGTGATTAAAGAGCTCAGCCATGTGATCCTTGTTAGTAACAACCACATCATCAACATTAAGGGACATGGGCAGCTGTAAGGAGGAGGGTTTATTCTCCAGGTCTTTAACAGTTTTCCAGAACTTCTTGGGGTTAGACCAACAGAGAGTACTGCTCCTTAAAGTAACTAACTGTGGCTTTCCAGATGGTCTGAGTGCACTTATTTCTCATTTTCCTGAACAAGAGGCAGTCAGCCTGAGTATGCGTGTGCCCAGCCTTTCTCCAAATGGAATTCTTGAAGAGGAGTAACTCTGCCAGATCATGGTCGAACCAGGGGCTGAACCTGTTTTTTATTCTAATTTTCTTCATGTGTTTGTTAATGATTCCTTTAGAAATATCAAAAAAGGTCCAAGCATCTTCGACAGAGGGGATCAAGCTGGTTCTATACCAATTTACAGAGGCCAGGTCATGTGGGAAGACTTGCTCATTAAAGTTTTTTAGCAAGCGTCTATGACAAATCAGGACAGATCATTTCACTGAGAAGCCACTATGAGCACAGGCTTTAAAACAGTGATCACTAAGTTAATTACAGAAAACACCAGACTGATAACTATCAGGATTATTTGTGAGGATAACATAGAGGAAAGTAGCCTGTCCTTTGGAGTCATGCCTTGTAAGATTGGTAATAATCTGAGAATGATTTATAGAGTCCCATTGCTTTAGGACTTGGTCAGGTGGTATAAGCATGTCCCAGTTTAGGTCACCTAGCAGGACAAATTCAGCCTTTGTGTAAGTGGTCAGGAGAGAGCTTAGGGGATTTAGGGTACAGGCCGGTGCTGATGGTGGACGATAAAGACCCAGCAATATTAAGAAATAGCTATTTGAATGTTTAATGCTTAAAACCAACAAATCAAATAGTTTGGGAACAGACTTGGTGGAGACAACTGAGCATTGAAGGTGTTCCTTGGTAAGGATTGCCACTCCACCACCTTTGGAAGTTCTGTCTTGCTGAAAAAGGCTATAACCAGAAAGGTTATGTAACGGAATTCCTCTTCTTCAGAGGAGGAGTAGCAAGGATCAGACCAATGTGCAGCGTGGTATGTGGCCATAATGATATATTTAATAAATCAACAGAACACTGAACAAAATAACAAAAGTTCAAACAAATGAAACAGTCCCGTATGGTGAAAACATTAACACAGGATACAACCACCCACAAAACACAAGAGAAAACAGGCTACCTAAATATGGCTCTCAATCAGAGACAACGACTGACACCTGCCTCTGATTGAGAACCATACTAGGCCAAACACATAGAAATATAACAACAGAACAAAACATAGAAAAACAACATAGAATGCCCACCCCAACTCACGCCCTGACCAACTAAAATAAAGACATACAAAAGGAACTAAGGTCAGAATGTGACAGACGGGCGACCCACCCAGACCCTCCCTTATAGGTTCAGGTTTTGCGGCCGGAGTCCGCACCCTTGGGGGTGTCACGTTCTGACCTGAGTTCCTTTGTTTTGTCTTTGTTTTAGTATGGTCGGGGCGTGAGTTGGGGTGGGCAGTCTATGTTCCATTTCTATCATTTGGGATTTCTGTGTTTGGCCTGGTATGGTTCTCAATCAGAGGCAGCTGTCAATCGTTGTCCCTGATTGAGACCCATACTTAGGTAGCCTTGTTTCACCTTTGAGTTGTGGGTGATTATTTTATGTTCAGTGTTTTTTTTGTATTCACCGTTCAGGACTGTTTTGTTATTTTTGTTTTGTGTTCATGATAATAACTGATCAATATGGACACTTACCGCGCTGCACATTGGTCCTCCTCTTCTTCCACCTATGACGAACGTGACAGGTTAACATCAGTGTACAAAACTCTTTCTTTTAACAACGTCTCAGTAATGACCAACACATTTAGATTGGAGCTGTGAACCCACACTTTCAATTGATCAATGTAGGTAATAAGCTTGTGTTAACGTGTAGAAAATCCAGGCTTTTACGAGAGCAGATCTCAGTGAAGCAGAACACAAGTCAGAGTTGGGGCTAGCAACAGTAGATGCACGTTTCAAGATATAATCAACAGTAATACAATCAGGGCATGGCAGAGGACAGGGAGAGCACTGCCGTGTTGATTTTTAATGACATTTTTTATGACTGCTCTGACATGCACTGTCAACTCTGGGACCTTATACAGACAGGTGTGTTTCTTTCTAAATCATGTCCAAACAATTGAACTGGACACAGCTGGACTCCATGTTGTAGTGACGTCTCAAGGATGAGCAAAGGAAATTGGATGCACCTGAGCTCAATTTGTAGTCTCATAGTAAAAGGGGTGTGAATGCTTATGTAAATGAAATATTTCTGTATTTCATTTTCAATAAGTTTGCTAACATTTCTTTCTAAAAACATGTTTTCACTTTGTCATTATTGTATTCTGTATAGATGGATGAGATTTTTTATTTTATTTAATCAATTTTGAATTCAGGCTGTAACGCAACAAAATGTGGACTAAGTCAAGGGGTACAAGGTTGGGGACTAACTGATCACATGTAATCAGTTACATTCATTCTGATTTCAAAAAAGTTGGAACTGTAATCAGTTACATAAGCAGCTAAAGTATTCTAAATCACATTACAGATATTTAAAATAATCTAGATACTTCTTGGATTACTTTTAAATTCAGAAAGGACGTTTGTGAAAATGTACATTATTTTGACATTCTCAATGACATTCAGTTCAGCATCTGAGCGAGTCTGACCACAAGTAAGAGATCACTATCATGACACACAAAATGCTTTGATGGAACCTTTTTGTCTTCTTCTAATGCCTCTTAAGGGGAAAGTTGTCTAAAAGTAACTGAAAGTAATCAGATAATGTTACTGAGTTTGAGTAATCCAAAAGTTACATTACAGATTACAATTTTAGATTGGTAACTAGTAATTGTATCGAATTACATTTAGAAATGAACTTACCCAACTCTGAAAGGGTATGACTAATTTATGGAAGCAATGTATGTGAGCATCAACCACCCTCTTTGGCAGTATGCTGAGGATCTATTAGCCATCGCTAAGTAAACACTAAAACACAGGGCAGTGAATGGCAAGAGTCCAGTCCATGTGTGGCTGCCACACTAAGTGCACTTTCTCAGCCATACTCCAACATGTCCGGGCCATTTCTTCTGAACATATGTTGAGATTCCCAGGACATTCTGTAGGTATTTCACAATTGAAGACAAGTGAAAAAAGAGAAGTTGTTTCATGATATGATCATCTCATTATGGGCCTACTGTGATCTGGAGGAATGGTTGTCTCATGTCTTTGTGTGGGTATGAGAAAGCCTTTAATCAGGGAATGGGTGATGATCACTTGCATCAGAGTCAGAACACCTCCGGATAAGAGAGATGGCAAGCAGGTACAGCAGACTATGCACCAACACTCATTCATGAACTAACAATATCCAGACACAGGGACTACTTGGAGAATGACTTGACTCTTTTAGTAGTAATATTAGCAGTAGTAGTAGTAGTAGTAGTAGTAGTATTAGTAATAGCAGTAGTAGTAGTAGCAGCAGCGGTAGCAGTAGTAGTAACTCCTATATGTTCATTAACCAATTCATTTAAAACACTCTCTCCGTTTCTAAGAATTTGTAAGATACTTATTTTCATAAAATGGACAGAGACCAGTCTCAAAATTAATCAGTAGCGTTTATTCTCCGAGAGCTCTCTCCATAAAATCATGTACATTAGTTTATATACCTCAATGTCTCTCCTCCTCTCAGATACAATGGCAGTATAGTTCACAAGCCTTCCCACATTGCCTGCCACCTGTTAAAAACAATCTACTACTAGCCCAAGGTCTCTCAACTCCCTGGGTAGAGACAGGATGTCCTGTAAGGAACATAGTATTCCAGCCAGTCTGTTAAACAATCTACTACTAGCCCAAGGTCTCTCCCCTCCCTGGGTAGAGACAGGATGTCCTGTAAGGAACATAGTATTCCAGCCAGTCTGTTAAACAATCTACTACTAGCCCAAGGTCTCTCCCCTCCCTGGGTAGAGACAGGATGTCCTGTAAGGAACATAGTATTCCAGCCAGTCTGTTAAACAATCTACTACTAGCCCAAGGTCTCTCCCCTCCCTGGGTAGAGACAGGATGTCCTGTAAGGAACATAGTATTCCAGCCAGTCTGTTAAACAATCTACTACTAGCCCAAGGTCTCTCCTCTCCCTGGGTGGGTACAGAACGTCCTGTAAGGAACACAGTATTCCAGCCGGTCTGGCGATAGTTCCATTCATTTCTAACAAGGAACAGAAAGTCCTTGTTCTAATTCTTGACTAAAACTACACACATTATATTCAGTATTATGATTATAATAAGATCCATACATTCATACAGTAACATAGTAGTATTCTGTTTAGTTATAGTTCTAAGTTAAATGTATTCATAATCTAGTCATTATTTATCAAAAATCCCATAACAAGTAGTAGCAGCAGCAGCAGCAGCAGTAGTGGTAGTAGTAGTAGTAGTAGCAGCAGTGGCAGCAGCAGCAGTAGTAGTGGTAGTAGTAGTAGTAGTAGCAGCAGTGGCAGCAGCAGCAGCAGCAGTAGTGGTAGTAGTAGTAGTAGTAGCAGCAGTGGCAGCAGCAGCAGTAGTAGTAGTACTACTACTACTAGTAGTAGTACTACTACTACTAGTAGTAGTAGCAGTAGCAGAAGTAGCAGTAACAGCAGTAGTAGTATTAGTAGCAGCAGCAGTAGTAGTAGTAGTAGCTGTAGTAGCAGCGGCAGCAGTAGTAGTAGTAGTACACGCCGGAAGAAATCAGTTTTATGGGTGCCCAACCAATTGTGCTATTATGTGGTTTTTTTTCATGTTATTTGTAACTTATTTTGTACATAATGTTTCTGCAACCGTATCTTATGACAAAAGAGATTCTGGGTATCAGGACAGCGATCACTCAACTCGGTTTAGACAAATATTTTTCCTTCAACAAGCAAGACGCACAGGACATTCTCCAAACACCCAACCGGGCCAACATCCCGTTAATTTCCAAGAGGAAGAGACACAGGTACAGAGGACAAAGAGCCGGATGCCTGGGTCAGGACCCGAAAAAGGAGAGTTAGAAAGCTGCCGTTACCGTTAATACTACTCGCCAACGTGCAATCATTGGACAATAAACTAGACGAGGTACGATCACGAATATCCTACCAACGGGACATCAAAAACTGTAATATCCTATGTTTCACGGAATCGTGGTTGAATGATGACATGGATATTCAGCTAGCGGGATATACGCTGCACCGGCAAGATGGAACAGCACACTCCAGTAAGATGAGGAGGGGGGGTCTGTGCACAAAATCTGAGGAAGTCTCTAGATTTTGCTCGTCTGCCACACTACTTGCCTAGAGAGTTTTCAGCTATACTTTTCATGGCTGTTTATTTACCACCCCAGACAGATGCTGGCACTACGACCGCACTTAGTCAGCTGTATAAGGAAATCACCCAGAGGTGGCGCTCCTAGTGGCCGGGGACTTTAATGCAGGGAAACTTAAATCAGTTCTACCAAATTTCCATCAACATGTGAAATGTGCAACCAGAGGGAAAAAATCTAGATCACCTGTACTCCATACACAGAGACGCGTACAAAGCTCTCCCTCCCAATCCATTTGGTAAATCCGACCACAACTCTATCTTCCTGATTACTGCTTACAAGCAAAAATGAATGCAGGAAGCACCGGTGACTCGGTCTATAAAAAAGTGGTCAGATGAAGCAGATGCTAAACTACAGGACTGTTTTGCTATCACAGACTGGAACGTGTTCCATGATTCTTCTGATGGCTTTGAGGAGTACACCACATCAGTCACTGGCTTTATCAATAAGTGCATCGGGGACGTCGTCCCCACAGTGACTGTACGTACATACCCCAACCAGAAGCCATGGATTACAGGCAACATTCGCACTGAGCTAAAGGGTAGAGCTGCCACTTTCAAGGTGCAGGACTCTAACCAGGAAGCTAACAAGAAATCCTGCTATGCCCTGCGACGAACCGTCAAACAAGCAAAGCGTCAATACAGGGCTAAGATTGAATCATACTACACCGGCTCCGACGCTCGTCATATGTGGCAGGGTTGCAAACGATTACAGACTACAAAGGGAAACACAGCCGCGAGCTGCCCAGTGACACAAGCCTACCAGACGAGCTAAATCACTTCTATGCTCGCTTCGAGGCAAGCAACACTGAGGCATGCACGAGAGCATCAGCTGTTCCGGATGACTGTGTGATCACGCTCTCCGTAGCTGATGTGAGTAAGACCTTTAAACAGGTCAACATACACAAGGCTGCGGGGCCAGACCGATTACCAGGACGTGTGCTCCGGGCATGTGCTGACCAACTGGCAGGTGTCTTCACTGACATTTTCAACATGTCCCTGATTGAGTCTGTAATACCAATATGTTTCAAGCAGATCACCATAGTCCCTGTGCCCAAGAACACAAAGGCAACCTGCCTAAATGACTACAGACCCGTAGCACTCACGTCTGTAGCCATGAAGTGATTTGAAAGGTTGGTCATGGCCCACATCAACACCATTATCCCAGAAACCCTAGACTCACTCCAATTTCTATACCACCCAAATAGATCCACAGATGGTGCAATCTCTATTGCACTCCACACTGCCCTTTCCCACCTGGGCAAAAGGAACACTTATGTGAGAATGCTATTCATTGACTACAGCTCAGCATTCACCACCATAGTACCCTCAAACCTCATCACCAAGCTAAGGATCCTGGGACTAAACACCTCCCTCTGCAACAGGATCCTGGACTTCCTGACCGGCCACTCCCAGGTGGTGAAGGTAGGTAGCAACACATCTGCCACGCTGATCCTGAACACTGGTGCTCCCCAGGGGTGTGTGCTTAGTCCCCTCCTGTATTCCCTGTTCACCCACGACTGCATGGCCAGGCACAACTCCAACACCCTCGTTAAGTTTGCAGACGACACAACAGTAGTAGGCCTGATCACCGACAGCGATAAGACAGCCTATAGGGAGGAGGTCAGAGACCTGGCCAGATGGTGACAAAATAACAACCTATCCCTCAACGCAACCAAGACTAAGGAGATGATTGTGGACTACAGGAAAAAGAGGACCGAGCACGCCCCCGTTCTCATCGAAGCGGCTGTAGTGGAGCCGGTTGAGAGTTTAAAGTGGTGTCCACATCAACAACAAACTAGAATGGTCCAAACACACCAAGACAGTCGTAAAGAGGGCATGACAAAGCCTATTCCCCCTCAAGAAACTAAAAAGATTTGGCATGGGTCCTGAGATCCTCACAAGGTTCTACAGCTGCAACATTGAGAGCATGGTCTGGTTGCATCACTGCCTGGTAAGGAAATTGCTCGGCCACTGACCAAAAGGCACCACAGAAGGCGATGTCAGAGGAAGGCCCTAAAAACCCCAGCCACCCGAGTCATAGACTGTTCTCTCTATTACCGCATGGCAAGCGGTACCGGAGTGCCAAGGCTAGGACAAAAAGGCTTCTCAACAGTTTTTACCCCCAAGCCATAAGACTCCTGAACAGGTAATCAAATGGCTACCCGGACTATTTGCATTGTGTGCGCCCCCCCCCCAACCCCTCCAACCCCTCTTTTTACACTGCTGCTACTCTCTGTTTATCATATATGCATAGTCACTTTAAATATACATTCATGTACATACTACCTCAATTGGGCCGACCAACCAGTGCTCCCGCACATTGGCTAACCGGGCTACCTGCATTGTGTCCCACCACCCACCAACCCCTCTTTTACGCTACTGCTACTCTGTTCATCATATATGCATAGTCACTTTAACCATATCTACATGTACATACTACCTCAATCAGCCTGACTAACCGTTGTCTGTATGTAGCCTCGCTACTTTTATAGCCTCGCTACTGTATATATATATTTTTTTACTGTTGTTTTATATCTTTACTTTCCTATTGTTCACCTAATACCTTTTTTGCACTATTGATTAGAGCCTGTAAGTAAGCATTTCACTGTAAGGTCTACCTACTACTGTTGTATTCGGCGCACGTGACAAATAAACTTTGATTTGATTTAGTAGTAGTAGTAGTAGTAGTAGCAGCAGTAGTAGCAGTAGCGGTAGTAGTACAAGTAGCAGTATCTCCTTTTATGTCGAGCACAGAACAAGGCAGAATGCATGGTACCTTTTCTGGTTGGCTTGGCAGTACTCAGCGGAGAGAGAGAGAGAGAGAACTGGCTCCCAGTTAATTCACATTGTGTGGGGAGAGAAGAGAACACACTCATCTCTCAACATAACCCCTGCTGTCGCCTGTAATCAACACAACTCTTGACGCAACATTTCTGCACCTCTCCATCTTTCTGACTCGCAGATGACAAATCTGTCAGGAATAATGTTTAAACGGCTCTCCAATCGGCCCCATGACAAAGGACTGCATTGTCAACCAAATGTTTTTTTTGTCCTTTTTTTTGCAAATGCCATGCTGTCATGCTGCTGCAATTTGAATCACCTCAACCTGTATACTGTAACTGCTTTTCATGTAATGACCCCCCTCAATCAGAGCTGTTTTAGAGCCTCAGAAACACCACTCCAAGTTCATGGTAGGAAAATGTAAAGGAAATGTGAAAACATGACCCTCTAAAAGGATACGCGTCAACTGTCCCTTTGTGTCTGCTTCGCTTGACATAGACCAGGTGCAGCAGAAATTCTCCTGAAAGAGGAACGGCATTTAGATTGCAAAAGCTCTGAGATGGGAGAATGGTTTCAGTTTGAAGCCAGCACTGTGTAATGTCAGCAAGACATGCATTTTGGTATAGGTTACCAAAACACAGTCTGTACCGCAGAAAAAAAGAAATGAACTCTTCACTAAAAGAGAAAAACTGGAAGGTTGAGATAGAGTTGAACATGAAATGTTCATTTACTTTGAAGGTAGTCATAGCAAATACACACAATACTGCTAAAATGAATTGAGTTGTTATTTTTTTGTACATCACAATACTTGCACACATGGGTGTTCAGTAGGGTGGTACACACACACACATGCACACGCACAATATGAGATTATGGATTCTGGGGGAATAGAACAACACCTGGTGAACCTTAAGATCAGTAGAGAGAGAGAAGGGGAGAAGGAGAGGGGATGACATTCAGGTCTGTACCAGAGACCATGGCCTGTACCAGAGACTATGGTTTATAACAGAGACTATGGCCTGTACCAGGGACTATGGTTTATGGCCTGTACCAGGGACTATGGTTTATAACAGAGACAATGGCCTGTACCAGAGACTATGGCCTGTACCAGAGACTATGGCCTGTACCAGAGACTATGGCCTGTACCAGAGACTATGGCCTGTATCAGAGACTATGGCCTGTACCAGAGACTATGGCCTGTACCAGAGACTATGGCCTGTACCAGAGACTATGGCCTGTACCAGAGACTATGACCTGTAACAGAGACCATGGGCTGTACCAGAGACTATGGTCTGTAACAGAGACTATGGCCTGTATGGCCTGTACCAGAGACTATGGCCTGTACCAGAGACTATGGTCTGTACCAGAGACATGGTCTGTAACAGAGACTATGGCCTGTAACAGAGACTATGGTCTGTACCAGAGACTATGGTCTGTACCAGAGACTATGGTCTATAACAGAGACCTGGCCTGTACCAGAGACTATGGTCTATGTATAGCCTGCACCAGAGACTATGGTCTATAACAGAGACTATGACCTGTACCAGAGACTATGACCTGTACCAGAGACTATGACCTGTACCAGAGAATATGGTCTGTACAAGAGACTATGGCCTGTAACAGAGACCATGGGCTGTACCAGAGACTATGGTCTGTAACAGAGACTATGACCTGTAACAGAGACTATGGTCTGTAACAGAGACCATGGTCTGTACCAGAGACTATGGTCTGTACCAGAGACTATGGCCTGTACCAGAGACTATGGCCTGTACCAGAGACTATGACCTGTAACAGAGACCATGGGCTGTACCAGAGACTATGGTCTGTAACAGAGACTATGGCCTGTAACAGAGACTATGGTCTGTAACAGAGACTATGGCCTGTAACAGAGACTATGGTCTGTAACAGAGACCATGGGCTGTACCAGAGACTATGGTCTGTAACAGAGACTATGACCTGTAACAGAGACTATGACCTGTAACAGAGACTATGACCTGTAACAGTGACCATGGGCTGTACCAGAGACTATGGTCTGTAACAGACTCTATGGCCTGTAACAGAGACTATGGTCTGTAACAGAGACTATGGCCTGTAACAGAGACTATGGCCTGTAACAGAGACTATGGCCTGTAACAGAGACTATGGCCTGTAACAGAGACTATGGCCTGTAACAGAGACGATGGCCTGTAACAGAGACGATGGCCTGTAACAGAGACTATGGTCTGTAAGAGACTATGATCTGTACCAGAGATTATGGCCTTCACCAGAGACCATGGCCTGTAACAGAGACTATGGCCTGTACCAGAGACTATGGTTTATAAAAGAGACATACCTGACTTAAGTCAAATTCAATACAAATTAGTGGAGACATGAATAACCCTCTAGGCAAGCTTCAATGCCATACAACTCTCCTTCCGTGGCCTCCAATTGCTCTTAAATACAAGTAAAACTAAATGCATGCTCGTCAACCGATCGCTACCTGCACCTGCCCGCCTGTCCAACATCACTACTCTGGACGGCTCTGACTTAGAATACGTGGACAACTACAAATACTTAGGTGGTTAGACTGTAAACTCTCCTTCCAGACCCATATCAAACATCGCCAATCCAAAGTCAAATCTAGAATTGGCTTCCTTTTTCGCAAAACAAAGCATCCTTCACTCATGCTGCCAAACATACCCTTGTAAAACTGACCATCCTACCAATCCTCGACTTCGGCGATGTTATTTACAAAATAGCCTCCAATACTCTACTCAACAAATTGGATGCAGTCTATCACAGTGCAATCCGTTTTGTCACCAAAGCCATATGCTACCCACCATTGCGACCTGTACGCTCTCATTGGCTGGCCCTCGCTTCATACTCATAGCCAAACCCACTGGCTCCATGTCATCTACAAGACCCTGGTAGGTAAAGTCCCCCCTTATCTCAGCTCGCTGGTCACCATAGCATCTCCCACCTGTAGCACACGCTCCAGCAGGTATATCTCTCTGGTCACCCCCAAAACCAATTATTTCTTTGGCCGCCTCTCCTTCCAGTTCTCTGCTGCCAATGACTGGAACAAACTACAAAAATCTCTGAAACTAGAAACACTTATCTCCCTCACTAGCTTTAAGCACCAACTGTCAGAGCAGCTCAAAGATTACTGCACCTGTACATAGCCCACCTATAATTTAGCCCAAACAACTACCTCTTTCCGTACTGTATTTTATTTATTTATTTTGCTCCTTTGCACCCAATTATTTTTATTTCTACTTTGCACATTCTTCCACTGCAAATCTACCATTCCAGTGTTTTACTTGCTATATTGTATTTACTTTGCCACCATGGCCTTTTGTTTTGCCTTTACCTCCGTTATCTCACCTCATTTGCTCACATCGTATATAGACTTGTTTATACTGTATTATTGACTGTATGTTTGTTTTACTGCATGTGGAACTGTGTCGTTGTTTGTGTCGAACTGCTTTGCTTTATCTTGGCCAGGTCGCAATTGTAAATGAGAATTTGTTCTCAACTTGCCTACCTGGTTAAAAAAAAAAAAGTTAATGTATGAAGTGAATTGAATGTTCTCTAATGGGAAGGTCGCTTTTGGAAATGATGAAAAAATCATTTAATCATTGGGTCAATTGGAATTCTAACCAGATAATCTTGTTTTGGCAAAGATAACAAAATGTTGAACTGCTGTTGCATTTATAGGTTGGCTCTGTGTGTATGTCTTCTGTATTTAAGCCTACGTGTGTGTGTGTGTGTGTGTGTGTGTGTGTGTGTGTGTGTGTGTGTGTGTGTGTGTGTGTGTGTGTGTGTGTGTGTGTGTGTGTGTGTGTGTGTGTGTGTGTGTGTGTGTGTGTGTGTGTGTGTGTCAGCAACCACACTCGTTAAATGGAACGGCATATACAATCAATGTTTAAGATGATTTTGGTAAATTTAGAAGTGTTAAGGATATGGTTAAACGGACCAAAATACTTTCCCCTCAAGTTTCCTGTTCTGTGTCCAGATTCAGCAAATGTATGTCAATTTTTTGTGCCTAAACATTGGGCGGATTTGAAACTTGAAAGGGCCAGTGTGATTTGGATGTGGAATTAAAACAAACAAGCTTCAGAGGAAATAAAGCAGTCCTCTTCACTAATAAGTCTCAGTGTTATTTTAGGTTCTGGGCTCAATCTGATAGGCTGCGGTACAGGAGAGCCAGTGATGAGATTGCAGAATGGTGTTCTGCTCTGACTGTGTGTCTGGAGAAACAACATCGCCCCCTGCTGACTGCCTAAGCCACTGCTGCTCTCTCTCAGAAAGCCCCTGCCTGGCCCCCTCAGTCACCCTGCGCTGCAGGCTGCAGCAGGGGTGGTGTGTGACCCCAAAATTCATCCACTGTTCATGTAAACATTCAGCCTAATGAACCCTCCGACCCTGCAACCCTCTTTTCCTCACCACACATACTTTCACTCTCAGAAGCAGCCAGTCAGAGCCATACATTCCTCAAGGTTTGGTTTGGAAAGGCCTAAGAAACCACATCTGGTTTTGCCTAGCAAGAATCTTTCCCCAATTTTGATTATGTTTTAAAAATAGGTTTCAGATAATAAATGGAGGATAATTCTGCTTATTTGTGTATCATATTCTTAAATGAAATGGGTTGGTAACTTGTAACTTCCATATTTACATTGTATGTAATTTATTGAGGGGTGTAGAGAGGGACACCAAATGAAATAAACATGTAGTATTACTTTAGTCGATCAACCACACAACCATATTAATCTTCTGGGCCACTGGAGGGCAGTGGAAGAACTCCTTATAGTTCGCTGGGGCATTACTGTACATGTAGGCCCAGTCAACAATCAGCAGGGTCATGCATCACTGACCTAGAAACTCAAACAACTGTCCTCTTTGTCATTGTCTCCTTCCCCCGGCTTTTTCATCTACACACATTCCTACAAGCTACTATCTCTGGGGCTGATTTAGGAACCTGGAGGGTCTTCCCTGGAGGGTCTTCCCTGGAGGGTCTTCCCTGGAGGGTATCTGAACACTAAAAGCCCACAGAGAGCAGTCACACATGCCTGGATCAGGCCACTTTATAGCAGGAATTCATGGAGCCTACGCTTATTACACCACTGAGTACCTTGGCTTCAATGCAAATTGACACATAATAATAGAATCTAGCATAACCACTCATTCGGTCCAATGGGAAAAAGAAAGAGTAAGTGTCTATGACTTGTTTGTCTGACTGTTCCAGGGAAAATACGTGTCATGCTGTGTGGTCTGTGTACATAGTGGGGCTCAGGTTTAAGCTTCAGACCCTTGTTGTTCTTGGGGATTCAGTCTTTTTTATTTATTTAAATGAAACCAGACAATGTTGACATGTAATCAGACCTTGATGGATTATCTATATGGTAATAGCCAAATATGCTGCTAGATTGGCACATGCACGACCATCTTGTTGAGTATTTCTGTCATCAAGCCAGTATTCCTCTCTGTCCAAACTCCATCTCTTCAGCATAATCCTCTTTACAGACATCTTTCTGACTGGCAGTCAGACAAAACAGATATGAATTGCATTATTTCCATTGCCCTCACTAAGAGCATGGGTAAAGATACTGAAGTACAAATGCAGCTGCAGGCAGGCGAACCTCTCAACAATCATGTCCTTAAGTTCTACGGAATGGCAGTGTCATGCTTTTAAGATGTCCCTGAAGATGCCCCTGAAAGTTAAAAGAAGCCTGTGAATTACTATAGTACATGCTAGCAACAATTTCTCAGTTTGAAAAATAGCCAGTCTCTTAAGTCTCGAAACAATGCCCTTTGAAAATGAGGGGGAAATGATTTTTAGTTAGTGCCAAATTGCATTCCACACAGTTCATTAGACTGCACTTACTGAGAGCACAAAGGTATCCCTTAATATTAAACATATAAGGCTGCCAAGATTAAATTCCATTTAGAGTATTGGCGTGAATCTCACAAGCTTCGGGCTACTGGGGAGCCAGACTAGAGTGATGTTCGAACCTTCAGAGCTAAAGCTTTCAGGAGGTGGAGAATGGAGACTAACCTTGTATCGGTCTCGTCAATAAAAACACAGCTTTTTTGTGCTAATCATAGTGCCCTAAATAACTCTTCTCTTCGGGCAGGTTTTAGCAGGCTCAAAGGTCATGTTCTGAGACAACCTCAACTTCCTGAGGTGAAACTTTCACACAAAAAAGACTGGATATATATGGGGGATTTTGATAAAAAAAATCACTGAATGTTCGTCCTTCTAACATTCAGCCAAAAGCAGCATCGGGGACATGCTGTAACTGTAACTTTCCTTCGGGGTTAAATCACAAGCATGACAGGTAAAATGTCTCCCCATCACAGATTTCCCCTGAGGGCTAGTGTACTGCTGCCCTTCAACTCTGTTTGCATTGATTGTCTCTTACAGGATGTCTGTTTTATTGTTTAAAAACCCAGATGTCCTTCAATACGCATGTCCCCAGTCTTTTCAGTGTTGTATTGTACTAGGTAAAATGCAGAACGGTGCTATGATACAGGAGATTAGGTGGAGATGGTTACACACAGAGCCATGTATTTAGAGAGCTGGGACAATGACCTTTCTTTATATAACTAGGCAAGTCAGTTAAGAACCAATTCTTATTTACAATGACGGCCTACTCCGGCCATGGAACTCTGGATCATGGCCGATTGTGATGCAGCCCAGGACCGAACCAGGGTTTGTAGTGAGGCATCTAGCACTGAGATGCAGTGGCTTAGACCGCTGCACCACTTGGGAGCTGTTCTGCTTGTATTTACATGACACCTCAATATTCCTTGACCCCATGTTAGCTCCACATTAACAATATATGGGGAATATTTAAACAATGCTATGTACTGTAATTGAATGTCTAGAATGAGCATTATGATGCATTTACATGAAACTTCAAAATTCCATGGCACCCATGTTAGCCTCACGTTAACATTACATGGGGAATATTTAAACCACAGAAGTAGGAATTAGAATACTAGTCATTTTGTAATTTCATAGGATCTATATGATTTAAACAATGCAGCTGAATGTCTAGAATTAGAACAATGTAAAAAATGATAAAAGTTGGTGTAACTCTCTAAATACATACTGTAGCTCTGGTTACATTTACTGCCAGAGGGTCAGCGGGTTGTAAGCCAGCATGATGCATCGCTAAGCAACCATTACACTGTCCATATCCAGTGATGAAAGCAGATTTTTTCTTTATACTGTATACATACAGTTAAATGAAAACATAGCAACAGCAGCAGCAGTAAAGCCATTAAAAATGGCTTAGCTAGCTGGGTCGTTCCATCAATTTGGTTCCTTTTGAGAAGTGTAACTTGGTCCAAAAAGACGTTGATTTCACCTCATTTTAACATTTGGTCATAAAAAGCAACTTCATAAAAAAACACCTTATCCCATCTCAAGAGGTTAAATATATTTTTTACAATAGTAAGTGGCTATATTTTTGGGGGGTAAACACATTTCTAGGCTGTCTATCTATTGGTAACAGGGTTGATGTTCGACCCACTCAGTTTTTACCACCACAAAACGGCCAAAAAGAGTCGAACAAGCTCAAGTGCTGTCAAGTAAAGAGTAGAACCAGCTCACCTGCTTTTACACTATGATCTGTCGATTAGATTTTTAATGTTTCTTCTGAAAACAATATTGAAAAAGGAATAGTTTCACCATATTAAAACAAGAGTTCAGTTGATGTAACAGAGTTGACCTTAAAATCAGTGACAGACCTAAATGAATCACTAATCACATAAATAATCATCTTCAGAAATAACTTTGTCAAAGCAACACAATAACTATGGTTTTACAATGACGTTGAAAGTTGGATACATTTGGGAGTTAAGTGGGTTAACATCTTCCTAGAAGTGACACAGGGTTGACAGACGGACATGTCAAAATGCTGTATTTTATTCATATTCAACATTACCTGAGTCATCACCATCACTTTCCCAGCCAGACAAACTCACCCACGCCTTCATCTTCTCCAGGATCGACTAGGGCAATGCGCTGTTTGGAGGCTTCCCAGCCAAACCACTACAGAGGCTCCAACTAATCCAAAAGAGGGCTGTAAGAGTCATGACCAGGACCAAGAAGTCATATCACATCACCCCGATCCTGGCCCAATTCCACCGGCTACCGGTCAACTATAGGGTCGACTTCAAAATCCTCATGCTTGTATTTAAAGCCTTGAATGGATTGAGCTCCACCTTCATCAGCGACCTCATCTCAATCAGAGAGCCACCTCACACAATTCGCTCCAGCAACTCACCATTGCTTCAAGTCCCCAAGACCCGTCTCCGTAATATGGGGGACTCAGCCTTCTACTTCCTTGCCCTTGTTAAAAAACACTTCTACAGACTGCCATTTTCATAGTCCTAGTCCCAATCTAAGATGTATTTAGCACCAAGCCCACTATTGCTATTTTACCTGCCTTTTGATTCTAAATGGATGTTGTTTTTATTGTACTCTACCGTTCAAAAGTTTGGGGTCACTTAGAAATGTCCTTGTTTTTGAGAGAAAATACAATATTTTGTCCTTTAAAATAATATCAATATCAATATCAAAATAATATCAAATTAATCAGACATTAATCGGACATGGTTAATGTTGTAAATGACAGATGTTGTAAACGGCAGAATTTTTATGGAATGTCTACACAGGCCCACTATCAGCAACAATCACTCCTGTGTTCCAATGGAACGTTGTGTTAGCTAATACAAGTTTATCATTTTAAAAGGCTAATTGATCATTAGAAAACCCTTTTGCAATTATGTTAGCACAGCTAAAAACTGTTGGTCTGATTAAAGAAGCAATAAAACTGTCCTTCTTTAGACTTGAGTATTATTGAGCATCAGCATTTGTGGGTTCGATTACAGGCTCAAAATGGCCAGAAACAAATAACTTTCTTGTGAAACTCGTCAGTCTATTCTTGTTCTGAAAAATGAAGGATATTCCATGAGAAATTGCCAAAAAACGGAAGATCTGGTACAACGCTGTGTACTACTCCAATCCCAGAACAGCGCAAACTGGCCCTAACCAGAATAGAAAGAGGAGTGGGAGGCCCCGGTGAACAACTGAGCAAGAGGACAAGTACATTAAAGTGTTAAGTTTGAGAAACAGATGCCTCACAAGTCCTCAACTGGCAGCTTCATTAAA